>NC_092208.1:41336413-41412158 GCF_043381705.1 Parasteatoda tepidariorum | reverse complement strand
ATTTCAGTTTTAGCTGCCATTTGTTATAGGATGTTTACATTTTGCTCTTGGAAATGAAATTAAATGAATTGATTTATACGGGAAACAATGTTTTAAGATAAATAACTGCCGTGACCTGGACCGTTGAAATACGATGTACCACGCCTTTTTCAATATTTATAGAAAACACCCGTAAATTTTAAAGTTATTAAGTGAAGATGCTGGAAAATCGTTATTCACGTATTTTTTATAAAATAATTAAAGGGCCGCCATATTTTTCACATTATGTTCATAAAAATATAAAGAAATAATGTCAAAGATTATGGTATAAACATGGCAACTCCATTTGTGAAAAAGTGCTATCAAAATGTCACAAATCTTTCTATTAAATCAAAATTGCTTTCGCCTCGGACGTTTTTTTAATTTTAAAAAGCATAAAATATTAAAAGGAAAAAAAATATCTTTTGCAGATTTTTACCAAAATGTTTTATTAGGGTCATGCTTTCACAAATTTTTTTTAAAAAAATAGAGATAATTCGATCATTTCATTCTTGAAATTTATCTTGGAAAAACAACACATTTGTGTGGTCATTATTATATATTAATAATTTAGATGTTATATTTTGATCTGAAATTAGGTCATTGCGATACTTTAAAACTTAAGTGTTATGCTAGAAAATATCGAATTTATAAAAGTATAAATGTTTTACACCGCAACAAAGCGTTGCACTTTCAAAACACTTACCCGGAATGGGTTAAGATACAATGCAATGTGAAAAATTTTATTAGTTAAGGTGGACTAATTATATCAATTCTAATTATATCAATTAATATCGCAAAAAATAAATGCAACTTCGTAATTCCAAATTAAATGTAAAAACACTAAAAACGCAAGAGTTAAAATCAAGCGATGCTATGAACTAAATCTAACACGAAAACAAAATATATAAACAAGAAAACAAACAAAAGTAGTCACTACTTGCACTTCAAAAACGTAAAACCAAAATTTACTTTAAGAATTAGGGGTTCGTCTAACGAAAATATAAGGTACGCGTAATCAATGCAATTAATAAAAAATATTTACAAGCAATTATTTTAACAAACATTAACTAAAGCTTATAGACAAGAGGACCAGGGATTGAAAAATGACGTATGAGTTATGCAGGGTGTTTGGTAACAGCCTCCCCTTATATAATTTTTTTTTTAAAAAAAACCTGTCAAAAATGAAGTAAAAAAGAATGTACAGTGCGCCAAAAAAACGGACCACCCCGAATAACTTTTGATCTAATGATCGATTATCCCCAATCTTATCAAGATTTAAGGGGATGACCTCGGATGTACAAATTTTAGTGCAGACGATATATTAAGTTACGAAATCAGGCACAGAGCGTACCACCAAAATTTAGGGGGTAGCCGCAATCTGGAAAATATGGTCTCCATAGTTTGGTCAGGAGAGCACGTTTGAACCCATTGCTGTTCATTTTACTTTTTGCGTATTTCTCAATATCTAAAGAGCTTTTTGAAGCAGTGAACTGGATCATTTTTACACAAAATTGTAAAATTCGTTCATCCAAAGACTTTTTTTTTTAACTGCAGGTACTGAACTTTCGTTCTTCCCTCGGAAGATGCCGGAAGTGTTGCTCATTTATCGTTACCCAGTGAGCACCTGTGAACCTAAGTCACGGAGGCGAGCAACATTACCCACGCCACACTGCCACAAATAACCGTTAATAGGGTGGGCCACATTCACACATCACACACAACTGAGGACTACACATAATCCAAAGATAATGTGTTGTTCATCCAAAGATAATCCCATGCAAATAATAAATTTTAGCAAATATTTATTACTTTCTATTATTTTATTAAATAATAGTCGAAAAAATTTGAATTGTAAGGCATATAATTTTTTACGTCACTTTAAATATGTAATTTTGCAGGGGGAAAAAATTGAGCGAAATCGAAATTTTAAATATCTTCTTTGAAATTCGATTTCTCAGGAGATATTCGACCAATTTTGCTCAAATTTTGCATTTTGCCATGTAAATTAGATACTTTAAAATGATATAAAAACATTTACAATTCAATATTTTTTGGCTATTATTTAATAAAATGAAAAATAAATATTTACAAATTATTATTTTTTTGCATGGAATTAACTTTGGATTAACGAATTTCATAATTTATTTTAATTCGCTTACAAAGTTCTAGATATAAGGCGAAGTACGCAAAAAATAAAATTAACATTAAGGGGCCCAAACTATGGACCAGTCTCCTGAGCAAAGTATGGGGACCATATTTTCCAAATTGCCACAATCCCCCTATATTTTGAGAGTCAGAAATCCGAATTCATCATANTTTTTTTTGTTTTTTTTTTTTTTATTGCGCACTGTATATAAGGGATCTCAAAGTACTAATAGTAGGAGGTAATAAAAACTATCGAAATCCAACTATTCCTTAATGGGAAAGGCCGGACAGAAAACGATTAAACCAGTTTGATTATTAATGAGACTTGCTATATCTAATTATCACCTCTGCTTCTTCCAATAATAATAAACTTCGACGTTTTCATCCAACTTCCCTCGCTTGTGATTTGTTTGATTTCGATACCATTCTTTTTCCTTTCGCTTAAATATAAGCAATATTCTTCCACTTTTTTCACATATTAAAGGCAGTCATAACAGAACGTCCTCTATATTTGTCATCAATATTCATATCATTCAGAATATAAAGGCGTGGTTTATAAATAATATCTTTAAATATCATCGAAGCGGAAAGACGAACGAAATTGGTAAAGATATATATATGAACAGCCCCTTAGGATACACACTGAGAAGAACTTCCTTTCTTTCTTAGCTAACAAGGAACGAAGAGTGTTAAATTGTAAATTTGTGGTTCTTAAATATTTAAGCATAGGAAAAAGTCTTTTCTGCAACCTGAACTAAAAGCCAAGCTCTCTTTTTAATAAGGAAATGCTAGAAGCGAGGAAATGGATTTATGCAGGACGAGTCATGGGGATGGGGGAGTGTTGGGGGTTTAGTAAGACAGGAACTGTGAATATCTGACGATGCATTATCTAAACAAAGTTTTCGCCTGACGAGAAGTATTTTATCCACTTGTCCTATAATTACTTTCACTTCTAAGTTTAATATATCGTCGTGGAATTTTATTAAATGACTACATTTACATATGTAAGATAAATATTTAATTTATGTCGACAAATATGGTTAACACTAAACATTTAATTAGCATTCGGAATATAGCATGAAGAAAAGGCGAAATTTAAATAACTTATTTTGAATAAGTATTGGTTGGAATATATTAATTCAATTTCAGTTTTAGCTGCCATTTGTTAATAAATTATTAGGGCTCTGTATTTAAGCTCCATTAATAGATTATTTTTTCTATTAATTTTATATAACATTTATATGTAATTTATTTACGTTATTATTTTTTTTACCTGTTACTCATTTCGTGTAATTAATTTTCAGTTTTGAAAATGTGTGTTGAATAGGAAATCAAACATAAAGTCATTTAATTAAACGATAATTCGTGAATACTTAAAATTTCAAAAACGTAATTTTTTGAAAAATTCTTTCATATTGTTGATATTTTTTTTTAAGTAAAAAACTGTCTTCTAAATGCGCGTCAAAATGCATCAACATAATTCAGTGAAATTAATAATCCCAAGAAACTGAAGCAAAAAATACAATTAAAAGTAAAAATAGTAAATACTGCACTTTGCTTCATGGTTGAAATGTCGACATATTCCGGAGCTTTTGAATAAGACGATCAAGACAGCACCGCGTAAATGCTGAAAATTACATCAGGTTGGATACAATAAAAACCGCGGTAGAGGCGTAGATGGTAATAGACGAAGAAAACAAATCTAAGAACGCCACATTTTTATGCACAATGCAAGGAAACTGTGGCATTAATTCATATAATTGAAATTAGGTGTTTGTATTATTGTAACAATAAAAAATGAATATTATTTTCAAGTAAACTCCACTAATATTCGGTATTTTCTTTTATAAAGTCTTAAAAATTACATAAAATTTGGACAAAACAAAGCATATTAAATGCATATAAAGTACAGAGCGTTAGATAAATTATTTATTAAGCCTGATATATATTACATCTGTCTAAGGTTAGATGACAAGTGTAGCTTTATTTAAAAATATCTGATAGCTAGGACAGGAAAATATTTACTTTGTTTTAAAAAGAAATTATCAACGATTAAAAAATGTAATTGCGTTAACCCCTTTACCGGCTGAATGTGAAAAAAGTGCTTCAACAGTCACGAATACGTACTAGAAAGTACGTATACATACTAATAAGAGAATATCAAATTAAGATTAAATCCGTGTGATCTTGGGCCGCTAGAACCAGAAAGGCCCGTTTTATGTATGATACCACGGGCAGTGAAGGGATAATAGCGTGATCACGTGTATGTGATCACGATCTAGAAGGGGTTAAAAATGTATACCATTTTGAGAAAAATTAATACCTTCTAATAACTACCATTCATTTAAGAGGATTATGTCATTAAATTTTTTTCTCAGGTTTGATACCAGATATAATAATGGGTTTAGTATATATTTCTTCGTTCATTACCTCTTTTTAATTATCTGCTAATTGGAAAAAAATAAGTATAAAAGTTTATATTGATCATAAAAAGAACTTGAACGTTATCTATTTAACGGACCTCTAACTAATATAAACATCTCACTGTTCCTTATATTTTTTAAATAGTTTATTTACCATTTGAGCTATAATCAAAAGGAAAGAAAATAGTTTAAATCTAACGCTCCAACAAAAAGACTATATTTACTATCAGGTTTTTCTCACGACATTTTACAATAAAAATAAATTATATCTAAACCTTTCTTTTGATTTATATGCTTTTCATATATAAAAAGCATCCGTAAAATAATATTTTAAATCTCATAAAAACTCACATTATTTCCGATTTACCTACTTTTTCCTCCTTCGCTTTAAGCTAAGATTTCATTATTTATGTCACAGTACTTGCATTAAAAGTAATTTTTAAAAGCTAACAAAGATTTATTATCTTAAAATTGTTTTTGCCTTGAATAATACATTCAAGGTTTAGAACAAGAAATAATTTATTCATTGTATCTTCAAATACATTTCCATAATTCAAAAATTGCAACAAAAGATTTATTATAAATATTTCACAACTATTCAAACGAATGGTGTAGAACATTTTAAAACGTGCCAACAAATGTCTGACGCAAAAATTAATGGGTTACATAATTTAATAAAAAATTATAATGAATAAATTTAATTTAAAATATAGTAGTTAATATAATAGAAAAAAAACAATTAAAATAGTTTAACTACTTTATATTGTTAAAAAAGAATAACTAAATGTTCAAATCAAATTAAAATAAGTTTCATTGTTTTCTGCATAGTATATTCTATAAATCTTAAGACAAATTTTTACTAGCAGTAAGGAGAAGCTAATTGACAACTGCAGACAGTATTCTATATTTAATTCTGAGAACAATTTAAAACAAGCCTTACATACAAGCTACGTGTTTTGAAACTCAAGGGCAAAAGTTTAAGGGGTGACAGAAAACAACTAAACAAGCAATTTTCACCATACATGGCATGGGCGGAGGGTAAGCGGTGAGCAAATCCACTAACTACAAATGGTCAGGATAGTCTGGTTGGTAGGGCGTGGGCTCATGTCCAACGTTGGTCAGGAGTTCGTTCCCCGCCCCCGTGTAGTAAATGGTGACTGGGGCACGTTAAATCTGTCTGGTCACAAAGTCCACCATGTTCATGTAACAAATCATACCTCTAGAGGTACGGAATTGGAAATTGATCGTTCTATGGGTCAGGTCAAAATTACGATCTGTGGATGAATAAGTGGATGTATGTATGAATGAATGGGCCTGCCCTGTAACCGAGCTGTGGCTTGTGTATGATTGAAGTCGTATTTTTGAACAAACATGGCGCAACTGAAAAACAAGAAAAGCAAGCTCTGCTTCAAATTCGCTTGGTTTCACCAAGCAGGCTTGTTGGTCAGCATGTATGACAAAAAATACAGAAACTGCTTTAAAATAATGAAGTGCCATAATTTCCAAAAATCACTTTAATACCATGGATTCAGAAAGGTCAATCTATATTCTATAACTCGTTAACACTTGTTCACAATTTAAAGGGGGGATTAAAATCCTTTGACATAAAATTATTTTGAAAATCTATAATTTCATCTGCAGAACTTGTTTTAGGTTCAATAAAAAAATACTTCAAGAAATTAATATTAAACTTGCAATTGTTACTTAATTTAGATATTACTTAGTATAATCTATATATAAATTTAATTAAACTTGAAATAATTCTAATAGAAAATATTTAATGAAATATCTAGATTGAAGCTTTTAATATTTTTTGGGCATGATTCCGAAGAAAAAAAGTCAGAATCCTATTTCTTCTAAGGTCAACTTTCTTTAAAAGGTTCTTTATTTAAAAGCTTTCTAAGCAATAGTCAACTGATTACGATTAAAAAATTTATCAAAATAGTATTTAACTTGTTTGATTGAAACATTTATTAGCAGTCATTCCATTTTTATTAAAACATTAATTAAGCAGTAATCAATTCGTTTTGATTATAAAGTTTATAAAGCAGTAGTCAATTCATTTTTATTAAAAACAAAATCCACTAACTATATGGTTTAAATATTAATTAGCAGCAATCACAACTATTTCCTTTTAAAACCGGCTTTGAAAAGCAGACCCAATGCTGAGTTTAGGATAGAGTTCAACTCAGTAGCCTTGTAATTTAGAACCCAACCCAGAAGACAAGGGAGCTCCCGGATCAATCATTGGTACAAACTAGCCTTCCCGGTGGCCTTCCGGAACTAACCAGCAATTGCGGTACATGAAGAAAACCACGTAAATCTCCCACCATTACCCCGACAGCAATGAACTAAAAAATAACCAATTATCACAGTAATAAATATTACTATGCAATTATCATAATTATTACAATTTCATGCAATTATCGTAGTTATTACAAGCTCTTGCAATTATCATAGTTATCACTATCTCTTGCTTTTATCATAATTATCACAATCTCATGCTTTCTATCATAATTATCACAATCTCATGCTTTCCATCATAATAATCACAATCTCATGCTTTCATCATAATAATCACAATCTCATGCTTTTATCATAATAATCACAATCTCATACTTTTATCATAATAATCACAATCTCATACTTTTATCATAATAATCACTATCTCATGCTTTTATGATAATAATCACTATCTCATGCTTTCATCATAATTATCACAATCTTATGCATTGATCATAATTATAACATTTTAATAAAAAAATAAATTATTACTATCACAAATTTGTTTATTTAAATATAGCTGCTTTTATTTTGAATTGAAATATTTTAATCAACTTAACAAAGCATTTCAGTAATTAGTCGAAAATCCATTTGACAAAGATAACCTAACCCTAATGAAACAAGGGAGATTATTGAATTTTTTTTTAATCAAATGCATCTTTTTTTTAAAAAAAATAAAAAGATTTTGGCAAAATACATTTCATATCTCTTTTGGAAAAGTGACAGTTGATTTGTCAACTAACGATGTAGTTTAAACAATTTCTGCAACATTGTCTGGAAAAGGAGAAGCGGAAACATTTAAAGTTAACAAATGATTAGTGTCAGAATAAGTTATTAATGATTCCAGGGAGAAAAGTGAAAAATCCAACTTTCAAAAGAAGTTTTGTATTTGTCAAAAGACAGGATAATTTTTCAGATAAATGGAAAAGGAATCCTTTTCATCAAACCCGCGACTCATTTATCGTAGTAGAACAATAGACGAATTAATGTTTCGTAAAACAATTGAAATATATTGCTACGATCAAATAGTTCAATTTAACTGTTTCTTTTTAATTTTATTTCGAATTTTTGAGGCCATTAAACACAAGACTTTTTCAGAAGATTATTTTAAAACATCAATCCTGTTATTTGTTATGCAATAAATTTTTTAGTTATAATTTAATTTTACATTTTTCTTATCATAGAATTATAAAAATTTATGAACATAACAATTTTTGATTGATATCCTTTTCTATTAAACTCATGACTCGTTTATTTTAAAAGAGGATTAATTTTTCATTGGACAATAGCAAATTACGTCATCGTGGGTAAATCGTAGCATTTGTGTATTCAGAAGCCAATCAGGTTCAACACACGCGTGACGTCACTTTCAAGTAACCAATTAAATCCAATTTAAATCACATAATTATTTACAATCACTTCACTTCTCTTTGAGTTGAAATTATCAAATTGAAATATATTGCTATGATTAGGCACAGGCAAGTTAACTGTTTCTTTAAAATTTGAATGCGCATTTTAGAGGTCATCAAACCAGGGCTGCTAAAATAACTGTACAGAGGTCAAAAAATCTGCTCAACTTCTACTTAGGATAGTTAAAAGTTAGGTCCTGTTTATTAAAAGCAGTAAAAGAAGATTTTGATCTTATAACTATTCAGACAAATATTTATAATTACGTAAATAAAAATTTTACTCGAATGAATACCGTCGAAGAACAAAAGATAATTATTTAAGCTAAATACATTACATCTTACGTTTTTGAAATTGTTTATGAACCAAATTATTGTAAAAGAACACAAAAAAATTTTGAAAATACTGAAAAATTAGAACTAATAAATGAATTATTGAATTACCTTTTAGTTAATAAATTCCTAAATCAATTACCAAACAATTTGCGAATTACGAAACCAATTAAAAATTATAAAATCAATTACAAACCAAGTTAGTCAATTAAAAAACAGTATCAATAATAACATTAGTCAAAAAAAAATATGCAAATGAATTTTATGTATCATTTGCAATAGTTTCCTTTAGTTCCATAAAATTGATTAAACAGTTCTTTGCCCAAAGAGGTTTTTATATGTTTGAATGCGCGAGTGGGATAATGATATAATAGTTCTTAGAATTACTTCACACAACTTCAATATTTTATACAAAATATTTTTCTGGATGTATTTTTTACGCTTACATTATAATATGAAATGTAATTTTAATTGAAGTACATTTTACTTCTTAAAAAAAGTAGGAATATATCTGTCATAGTTTTACATTTTTTTTCATAACATCCTTTAGGTTGTGACCTGTTTCACCAAATCTTTGAATCGTGTAAAAAAGCAACAGACTAATTAATGTCTTGTAAGATAAGTTAAATATATTAAAAGGTCATTAAGTTCAACTTACTGTTCTTTTTATGTTTTTTCGCATTTTGGAGGCCGTTAAACGCAGGAATTTTTCAAAAGATTACTTGAAAGCACCAGTTTTGTTATTAGATATACATTAAATACATATGTAGTTATTATGTTCAGATTTCGATTTTTATTTTAATTTCTTTTTGTCTGAACATATTTATTAAAACTTAAAATTTGCTACCATATTTTGAATAGATTACTTAGGAAATTAGCACAAAATTAAAATCAAAGATACTAATTATATTTCATGTATAAAAACATGATTACGTAAACACGATAGCACAAATATCCAAAAATGGTACTAAATACATATTACACATTAGAAGAACTTTAAATGAATGTATTAACAGAGCTGTTTATCAAATATTCTACCATGTACTATAAATATCAAAGGTTTTCAATATTTTGAAATGTCTCTAATTTTTTAACCTTGGAGTGCAAAGGGTCAATACAAATTCAGCAGAAAGAGTACAAAAGTAGTTTCAATTTTATAGCAGTTTTAGAGTTTATTTAAATTTAATTTAAATGAAAGTATTTTTAACAATATTTAAGGTTTTAGTAAAAGAACATTTTTTTCAATTAAAATAATTATTAACTTAATAGTACATACCTTAATAATATGTCTTTATATTGTAGCTATATAATGAGTTCACAATTACCTTCGTGTTTTGGAATGCTTATAACAAACAAAATACTACAAATAAATTAACAAATTTAATTTTACCTGATAAAGAAGTAACATAAGTTTTTTTCACAAATATTTAATATATAATAATGCGGCAGGTTTAAAGTCTAAAGTCAAATTCTTCATTTATTCGCAGTAACACATAACGATCAATCGTAGCGAATGCGGTTGTGATCATTCATAGTAATTCTATTAATTCATGTGGCTTACGAACGCAATCATTGAGATAATCTCCTTAAAAAAATCATTCATTAATAAAATTTATAACCCTTCCAATTTTAGGAATTGAACTGTGACACATTATATTGCAGCAACAAATTCTGCAGAAAATGCGTGAAGACAGGGTAAAAAAAAAATACGTCACAATAAGCGTGAAATACAAGTAGCCGCTCATAAAAAAACATGAAGCCATAATGGAAAGTTCGAATATTATGGGAAGAAAATAAATAATGAATCATTAAAAATTATGCAGTTCAGTTAAATTATAAGGAAACGTGACTAGGCTTTTTTTTTGCTCGTTAACTATCATTTTTAAGTGTTATTGCACGTCAGCAATTTATAAGCCTTAATTTTTAAAAGTTATTGCACAAAAACGAAGTCGATAAAATAAAAGCAAATTCGCATTGCAAATTACTAAAAAAAAATGCAGATTACACAAACTTTTAGAGCAAACGTGATACAGAAGTAGCTTCATAAAACATTAATGAAAAATTTAACCTTAACTTAGAAAAACAGATCTGGTTTAGAAAATTTTTACAATCAACATGTAAATCTAGAATTCACCTTACACGGTATTGAACATAGAAAGAAATATATATAAAACTGAATTCTGGTTAATAAGACTGAAATAATGGTATTTGAACCATTCGTTTGGTCATTTTTCGTTCATATGGTATCACTTTACCGGAAGTTCTGGTTTTCAAAATTATAGCTTTAATTACCACAAATTTAGGTAAAAATACAAAAGGTTTTCTTTTTCTTTCCTTTTTTTTTCAATGGCGGGCACTTGGGACGAAGACCCCCCTTAGGAAAATTTGCCATAGAGAAGCCGATGGTAATCTATGGCAACCTATGGCTACCATAGAAATTTGTATGGCAAGATACCATACGCCTATGGTTACCATAGAGATTTGTATGGCACAACACCATAAGCCTATGGCTACCATAGAGATTTGTATGGCACAACCCCATAAGCCTATGGCTACCATAGAAATTTATATGGCAAGATACCATACGCCTATGGTTACCATAGAGATTTGTATGGCAAAACCCCNGGATATTCCTATGGGGTTTTGCCTATGGCAAAAGTTTTGCCATACACTTTTGCCATATACGTAAGGCAAAATTTTGCCATACATGTATGGCAAAAGTGTATGGCAAATTTTTGCCATAGGCAAAACCCCATAGGAATATCCTATGGCATTTTTTTATGGCAAACCTATGGCAAATTTTCCTAAGGGCCATAGGCCTCAGAAAATGCCAGAACTGCTACTCTCTTCTCGTTACCCAGTGGGCACCTGTGGCGAAGCCACGGCGGTGGAGCAGCGTCGCCCACGTCACACAACCACAAACCCGTTTATAGGGCGGATCGCATCCACACATTCACACACAAAGGAGAAAGGACGTAGAACACAGAGAGAAAGAAACATCCATGCCCTGAGCAGGATTCGAACCTGCGACCATCGGCTCCGCAGTGAAGCACGTTAACCACTTGGCCAGCTGGTTGGCAAAATACAAAAGGTAAATGTTACGGAATGAAAGGTTTTTATGCCATGAAGGTATCATGAAACAATTACCCAATTTTGCAACATTTACTAAATTTTATCACATACTATTAAAAAAAAATTATTATTAATTTTACCAAAATCATTAGCAAAGAGTTTAGGTACAAATTACTGATTTTTTTGGTGTTCCCACAGATCCAAAAGCACGATAAATTTTACCAAACTCTGATATTTTTCCAGTGTAATAACTATTAAAAAAGCTTCGCCAAAGTAGAAGAGAAACGATGTAAGACGTTAAGAAAAAAAAAAGTCCGAAAGTAATAATTTCTCCTTCAAATCACTTTCCTTCAAAAGAATAACAAACGATCGCTTATAAAAAGAATTCTTTAAATACCAAATAACAGAAACCAAAAAACCCACTTAACGGCCGGCCGTGCATTTTCTGTGTACATAAATTCGACATCATTTTACACTCTAAAGTTTTGGAGGATCGCAAATACGCAGTTTCTCTCTGACAATCAACTAGTACTGGCTAAACTATCCCCAGTTCCTTTTAAATCAATTAACAGCTTGACATCGTTTTGAAGAAAGCATACCTCGCAGAAACTATGCAAGCAATTATTTCAGGAGTGAGGAATTATTTATGGACTCTCCTGTTCAAAATAAGCAGAGGAAAGTGTTGCCCTTTAATGTCTCCGAAACTATTTCATCCAACGTTAAGAGGTCGTTATTTCTCCAAAACGTCCATTACCAACCATATTAAAGGTTCCAGATTAATTTTAATTAGAATTTGCGCCATGCATTCTCTGCTTGAGGAATGAGGGTTTTTTTTTTCTCCCCGTAATGAAGCTTGATTTCGCAAAAGCTATATATTACTTGACTACAGCAAGCATGCAATTAGTTTTTGCTACAAATTAACAGTATGGAGATTGTTTTAAATTTAATCATTGCTGAAAATTTAAGGATTTAACTCCGCGTTAAGTGTTTAAATTAAAATTAATCTGGATTGCTTGAGATGTTTGGTCTCAAAACCAAATAAAACACTTTTTTTGAACTACATGTTTTAATTTTTAATGCTATACTTTAATTCTTTGAATCTTAAGTTATTTTAAACCAAAACCTCGCTTACTTTCGTTTTTTAACTTCTTGCTGTATATTTTTAAAGTACTTTCAGAAAATTTGATATAAATATTATACTAAGACCTTGACCACCTTGATATGAATATTATATTGTATCAAGATATCCACCTTGATATAAATATTGACTAAGACCACCTTGATATAAATATTATATTGTATCAAGATATCCACCTTGATATAAATATTATATTGTATCAAGATATCCACTTTGATATAAATATTGACTAAGACCACCTTGATATAAATATTATATTGTATCAAGATATCCACCTTGATATAAATATTGACTAAGACCACCTTGATCTAAATATTATATAGTATCACGATATCCACCTTGATATAAATATTGACTAAGACCACCTTGATATAAATATTATACTAAGATAAATATAACCTAAAAAATTGAACCTAATTACCGCTCAAGTAGGTCCAATAATAGAGATCATGCAATTAAGTAATAAAATACCATGATCATGTAATAACGCAGACTCTCTAAAACGTGAAGGTAGCTGGTTCGAATCCCGTTGTAACCCTGGATATATCTTTATGCTGTCTTTCTCTAATTTGAGCTATTTGTTTTTCAATGTGCCTTGGATTTCTAAGTCGTTAGATTACGTTGAGCACACATGCCCATATATGTATGTTAATAAGTTAAAACAAAATCGAAGAACGATAATGTGGTTTTATATGGCATCATTTTAAGGTTGAAGTAGTATGAGCGATATTATTTAACTCGTTCCAATGTTCCAAATAATGTATATTTAATATATATTAATACCTGCGACGAGAGCAAAAGGTTTTTATTTCTATAACTAATTTTTATTACTTTTATAAATTATTCAAAATCTAAGAAAAAAAAAGAGTAAAACTTTAGGATAATCTTTAAAGTATTATTAATTCAATAAAAAATTAAAATCTCTTATTTTTGAAAATCCGGTATATAGAAACTAACTTTAGATTAGTGCAGGATAACTCTTCTAAACTATCCAGACTACGAATAGCAGTTTAGAATGCATAAAAATGCTCAAAAAACATTCTACAACACGTTATTTGCGAAAAAGATTCGAAAAAAGTTATATTTGGAAGAAGAATCTTGGAAACATCTTAGAAACATTTTATGGTGAGTACACTAGAATTCAGTTATTGAAATATATATTATTCTAATTAAAAAGCTTAAAACCAGTTTCTTTCATGCGCAACTGTGGAAACCAGATGTTTTGAACAGTCAATGGGTTTTAAGGGTAAGGAAGAAAGATAATGGGATATAGATAAATGATTTTAAGATAGATTGAGCAGCAAATCGCGCAGTTACTGCAATTCAAGACTTAAACCTTCAACTTTCCTAGGATATTTGGAAAATGCTCGAATCATAAACCACCCAAAGATAAAATTAGAGCCCAAAAAACTTCTAGAACCCAAGCCTATTTCTCTTCAGCGAACCGCTTTTATGACAATGCTGCATCTTGGCACTTCAGCGATTGGGAAGCCTCCAGAGACAAGAGGAGCATTTGTTGAATGGTTGGTTCTCTTTTATCAGAGTAGTTGGCGCCAGCACTATGAAGATATTGCGCCAAAACACAAAAGTTTCTGAACCAGAAAAAAAAAGATAAAATTCCTAAATTGTAGAGAAAAGCCGCGTCGCGATGTCAAGAAACCCAGACTCATTTCTCTTAAAGGACAATGGTCATGGGGGATTACAGCATAAGTGCTCCTTTCCGATCTCCATCCATCACAAATATTAAATCGAAATAAAGAAAGAAAAAAAGGGATTAATAGCAGATCGCAATGGCCTAGATATAAAATACAATATGGCAAAATGCTAATGAAGCAAAATGCAAACATGTAACGTTAAATTTATAATTTGAAGGGAATCCTGAACACTTTAAGGTTTAATGAAAGTGCGATTTCTTTTTTCGATTTAGAAATAAGAGTTGTATAATTTAAGTTTTTACAAAACTATTTTTATAAAATAATTTTGAGATCTCTTTAACGAGGTTAAATATTTCATTTTCTTTTAACTGGAAGCAAAATGATTTATTTAAAAACTAGAAGGCTTCGCCCCCTGCTCGCTAGCGCTCTCCAACTCCCGGAACTGATTTCGCAGTTCATTTCGGATTGCTTCGCAATCAGATGCTCGCTTTGCTCGCTCATTGGATACGTTCTTAACGTCTAGCTTTTGTATACTTTTTTGAACACTGAAGTTCCGAAAACTTTTCACTGTAGAAAATTCTAAACCTGTGCATTTCAATATTAATTTGAAATTGCAAACAGTTCACATATTTTTCTTAATCACACTATTCTAAATTTCAGTTGTTGAGAAAAGTAACTGTTGTAAGTTTTGTTTTAAAGTCTTTCCCACCAGAGGGCTAAAACCATTTTTTGTAAAACAATATGAAATAGTACTGAACGCCGGATGTAAAGCATTGGCTTCGATGAAGATAATTTTGTGAGAATTTTTTTATAATTCGGTGAGAATTCACCAGATTAGACATATGATGCTCACTACGTGCTCTTGCGAGCCGAAGCCTATCAATTAAAACGTATTAGCGTTTTTATATAATATAGATTAGCCATATGATGATCACTACGTGCTCTTGCGCACCGAATCCTATCAATTAAAAATGAAAACTGTTGCCAACACGAGAAAAGAAATATCATCGGTTTTATTGATACATACGTATTAGCGTTTTATATAATATAGATAGATTAATCCCAAGAAGATAAAAAGGTAATATTACTCGTTTAAAAGAAACTTCATTCGCTCTAGAAGTGCATAAATTAAAAAATAACAGTCACCGTGTTTCAAGCATTCAAAAATAGGAGCCCATTTTCAAGACTTGCCAGACGTGAATAACAAGTAACAAAAATGATTTGAAATGAAAACTTTAAGTTGCCAACTAAAGATAGAAAAAAGTGAGATACAAAACTAGTGAAATCACAGTAGCCGAGAGAGAAAAGAAAAAACAGAGCAAGAGCCAAAGGGACCGAGAGGGGTAAATCAGGGTACTAATGTCGTTAACAAGGGAATCAGTATTCATATGAATGAAACAAGATTCCAGAGCATCAAGATAAGTAGAGGTGATGGGAGTGAAATTAATTTTATTATTGTCACAGTTGAATTTGCGCCCAAGATTCCAACAATGTGCGGCAATTAAGGATTTCTCATATTATTGATAACTGAAATATCAATCGCATTCCTTAAGTCTAATTTTTAAAGCGAGCCTAGATTGTTCGATGTAGCTAAAATCGCACTGACAAGGAATGTGATAAATGCCCCAGCGATTATCATAACTAACAAGTTCTTAAAAGGTCATTTATGTTTCTAAATTTCGCAGGCAACATTATCATACGTAAATGAGTTTGATATATATTGTTCCCCTTAAAAAATATACAAATACGCCATAAATGAAACAATTTATTTTCAACTAACAGCTAACATGTACCTTGAAAAAAACTCTTAAGCTTTTTCCAACAAAACGCATTCGTTTTTTCAGAAAGATAATTTTTAAGTCAAATAGGGGTAAGATAATAATACGGTGACAGCACTAGATTGTTCAAACACTAACTCAACAGCTTTAAATTGCATTAAAAAAAACAGATGAAATCTATATAGTGCTTAAAACAGTTTGAAAGCGTTAAATAGATTTCACCTTCGAAGTATAAAAGAGATTTGTATTGACATTTCTTATTTTGTAGTCTAAATCAAATTTACATTCAATCACAAAGTAGCTGTTTTCTATAATTTTATTTCACATTTGTTTAAAGAACGTAATGATAAATACTTTGTCTTAAGTTTTTGAAAAATTAATCAAGCTTCTTTTAATTTAAACCGATTTTCGGGAATGTTTGGCATGCTATAAGTTTCCTAAAATTAATAGTATTACTTTTATTAACTATTTGATTACTTGCTTATAAACTTCATTCGCTTCAAAAATATATAAATGGGAAAAGAAAATCGACATGTTTCTAGCGCTTAAAAATAGGCTCCCATTTTCAAGACTTGCCGGACGTGAATGAGAATAAACAAAAGTGATTTGAAATATAAAAACGTAAAGTAGCCAACGAAAGTAGAGAAAAAATTAGAAAAACCACAGTAGCAGAGAGAGAAAAAAGCTGAAAAACAAAACAAGAAAAACCAGGAGGGGGAATCAGGCTGTGAGGGGGAAATTAAGGGGACTTTCTCATCTTTATTTTTCCATTTTTAAGTTAGCAACTTTGTTTTATATTTCAAGTTACTTTTGCTTCTTTTCATTCACGCCTGGTAAGTCTTGAAAATGGGCGCCTGTTTCTGAGCGCTGGAAATATGTACACTTATTTCCTATTATTTTTTCATCTATTATTTCCTGTTATATTTTTGAAGCGAATGAAGTTTTCAATCAGATAATATCTTACTGCTTTAGTTTCTTGGAATTACTTATTTAACTCTTGAATTAATTAAAGCTCCAGTATGCATTTTTCGTAAAAACGGTTCTAACTCTAAACATTTTTAATTTTTCACATTTATTTACGGTTATGCTAATGATATAAAAATATAAATCCAGTAATTGGAAGTTTTTTTTTTAAATATTTAATTGTCGTTACCTAAATACAGCAAGAAGCAAAGCGTTAAATTTAAAAAATATATAATAAGGTGTAGTTTATCTAGAATACAATCTATGTGAGTATATTAAATTCTTAATAAAAATCAAAGTTGTATTAATTTTACTTCTGAGATCATTGTAGTTATTGTAGAAGTAAAAAAATTATTTAATAATAAATTTTCTTGCAAAGAAGATAGAAAATCTACTTTAAAAAAAATCAAAATCATTAGAAAAACATGTTTATTTTTCTAGTAAATACCCGAAGAAGATCCTAGTTCTTTACACAAACATGCTTCAAAAATGTCCTCCAAAACCTAGCAATGCCATCAAGAAAAAAACATGAAAAAATATTTTTCAACCTAATATAAGATTTGAGACATGAATAAACGGAAATATTCTTAACGACAAACATAAAACAGGATTTACAAACAGTATTTCTTTAAAGGAAGCATTGTATTCTTTTGGGACTCTTGCAAAGAATCAAGGGATCGATAAAAATAAAAAAAAATCGGGACCCAGAACAAATATTTCTGAATCTCTCCTTAAAATATGAAACAAACTTATCTAAAGCTACATAGAAGATTGCCTAGATTTTGCCTTACCCTCACGTACATAAATATTGTCGCACATGGATATTTGTGGTGCTCTCTCGGTACAAAGTAAGTACCTCAAGAGTGCACTCGAAAATTTTATCCTATTGGATACTGCAAAAGGTACACCTTTTTAGAGCGCAAAAAAAAGTATAGGGCATTGAAAAAAAAATAATTCTAGCAACCTGTGTCTCAAAAATATTTGAACAATATTATTTTTCAAATAGAACGTTAAAAAAATATTTTAGATCACCTTAAAAAAAATTTTTTTTTACTTGATCACCAGCGCTGAACAGTCGATCCAATTTGAGTTTACGATCACCAATAATCAAATCCGTAACCGTGAAATTTTGAACCTCATCCAGAAGACAAGGAAACTCCTGAATCATGTATTGAAAAAATTTGACTTCGTGGAGAAATTTCTGATGGAAGTAACCTGCATTTATGTTACATGGAGGGAAAAACCACAAGAACCAGGGCTCAAAGAAAGTCAGAAATTTTACCCGTCCCCGAGGACGGCTTGTCCAACAATGTACCCGTCCTCCTTTGAAACTAACCCATAGCTTCTAAATAAATAAAAATATAATTTTCTCTTATTTATTACAAACATTTATATAAATTGCACAATGAATTAGTAGTTACTAGGATTACAAATACTAGGTTACTAATAGTAAAACCTAGTATTACTTTTATGAAATAATTTCTCTCTTGCATGAAATAATCTAAATGACAAAGGTCAAGTTATCTGGAATGTCAATTTATCCGAGGGTACTTCGTTTTTTAAATGAATCAAATATGACATTTGCCAGTTCCACAATCAAGCCAATGATTTACAGAGGTTTCTGCACAGAAATCTGAAAGGGGTTTTCCATTTAGGTGGATATTCATAATTGCGTTTAACGCTTCTTGTTTAAGACCAGTACGTAATGTGTTTTTTTTTTTGCAAATTCATTTCTGAAAAGCCTCTTTCAACGGCTGCAGTACTCCCAGGCAGAGAAAACATCAATTCCACGAAGCGCAGAATGTTGCTGTATTTCTAGATAAGATGGTCATTTTAGAAGTGAGGCGCTAGACTCTTGTAAGATAGCAAAAATTGAAATGTATCACGAATATTAATGGGAAAATGGCTGTCCGCGTGGACGTCGGATTTGAGATATTTGTTGTCCGCAGGGAATTTTTGACCGCCGAGGACGGGCGGACGGGTGGTTTTTCGAGCCCTGACAAGAACCATCCACGGTTAGCCTGGTGGCAAGGGGATTCCAGCCCATGATTCGTCGCCTCTGAGGTTATTTTTCGTCAGCACTGTGGTCGGTGCGAGCCGGATGCGGAATTCGTATAGACCAGCCATTGCAGGAATTCGAACCAGAGTCACCTCATTGGGAAGCGAGTGCTCTATCCCCTTCGCCACTACTGCTTAAAATTGCTTATTTACACAGTGAAAATTATGTTCAAAAAAGTTAATTAGAAACATAATTTTAATAAATTGTAGTTCTGATGGTTTTCCGCACATAAGTATTAATAGAATCCTTATTAAAAAGGAAAACAAAAAATAAAAACACATTGGAAAGGAAATTATTTAATCCATAAAAAATCTATCGAAATCGGACGAATTACAACAGATAAATGCGGATGTAATAAACATTGAACAAAAATCTAATTGGAAGTTTAAATTTGAAGGTGTTTCTAATAATACTTTCTACTTTTCTCTTTCAAGTAAAACCGGTTTTATTGTTTATTACAGACACCTTCCAGTACTGTGATATGCAAAACCTTTTACATTTTGCACAGTAAAGCAGATACAGATTCGTATGGCATTAAACAATTTATCTACTCAATAAAATTATTTATACTTAAAATTTCAAACACTATTAATATTAGTTTCTAAAGAGGTCGTTCATAAGGCTTGCGCGCATCATAAATACTTTAATACGAAATGTGAGTCTAAAAATACAAAATGTGAGGACAATATATGAATGGACAGCCCTTAAAGTGTGAACATTGAAATTGAAATGGTTTCCAATATTTTTACCGTTTTTACAAGACTATCTCAAGCTATCACCAACAAGCTATCTCTAGCTAACAATATTTATGAAATATTATAAATAAAAAATGTAACCCTAAAAAAACAATTATGGAACAAAAAATAAATTGAATTTGTAAAACCTTGAGGAAAAATCAAAGTTACTAGTAATTTACATGATTATAAGCACATTAAGTAATTACGTAAAAATTGCTAAAAATTCTTTTATTTTTCAATGGAGTATGCTTTGGAATTTGAATTATAAAAATATTGAGTTCGTTAAATAAATAATTCAAAGAAATTGAAGTTGTAAGATATTACCAGATTAAAAACTTCAAAAATATATCAATAAGAAATAACAGAAGAGCGTTTCAAGCCCTTAAGAATCCTATTGGCCTTGATAATCGCTAGGCATTTACCACATTCCTTGTTAGCTCTGCGCACCCCTTCTACTTCAGCTAAACTGGGAGCGTTATAAAATTTAGACTTAATGAACGCGATAGATATAGCCGTTATCAAGAATGTGAGAATTGCTGCACATTGTTGGGGAATATTCAATTTCGACAATGTTGAAATTATTTCCAATGGACATCAGCTTATCTTGATGTCCTGGAGTCTTGTTTTATTTATATGAATGCTGATTCCCTTGTTAATGACATTAATTCGTCACCAACCCTCCATAGCTCATGGAAATACATTTTACCCTGATTCACCCCTCTCGGCCACTGTGGTTTTTCTTGTTCTGTTTCTCTTCTCTCAGCTACTGTGCTGTTTTTTTAGTTTTGTTTCTCGCGTTTATTTTTCCATTTTTCATTTGCAACTTTTCGTTCTAGTTTTCAAATCCCTTTTTTCTCTATCACTTCTGGCTAGTCTAGAAAATAGGAGGCTCTTTCTGAGCGGTTGTAACCTGTCGACCGTAATTTCAATTTTTAAAGAGAATGCAGCTTTTATTCTGGTTTTAATATGTTCGTATTCAATTTCTGAAAGAATCAATGAAAATTGAGACAAATAATTCATACAAACTGTAAATTAGATGCATAAGTGCACGTTCTCAGATGATGATGCTTATGCAGTAAATAACTATCTAACCTCTGGACGAAAGTTTTCATTCGTAGATGCTAATTAGTATTAATTTTAAAAAGCAGAGTGACAATTTGTTAGTCAAGGACGCTAATTATAGATATTCTTTGCAAGTAGAATAAATTTCTTAAAATCACGAGATTTCCCCACTCTGAATTCTTTTCTCCCCTTCGTTAACATGAACACAAATCTGATTTATTAATTACACCAGTATATTCCTATTTCTTACTTAAACTTACTGCCGAGGGAAAAAAGCAGGAATTACCGTAACCATGGTAATGGTAAGGAAAATCGTGTGAACAGGAAAATCACATAACCTAGACAAGCAGATTCTATTTACAATAAGTTTATTAAACAAGAAAAAAAAAACTAATTTTCCAAGTTTTTGAAGAAATATTTTTATAAAACACTTTTTCTGTGCAAGAATACCAAATTATGACAAAAATCCAAAAATATGCCGAAGTCGCAATTTTTCGGCAAAAGTTTGAAAATGAACATTAAAAGTACAAAGAAAACTCCACTCTGAGGAATATTTTATTAGAAAGAGAGCCGTAAAAGTTTCCGAAGTAATGAAAAATAATAAAAAAGTAATATCTAAAACTATGCAACATCCTATAAAAATAAAACAAATACTTGTATTAACTAAATATCATTAAATTGAATAATGTATAATTAAACTAAGTATATCTTTCCAAAAAATTACTTTCCATTCGAATTTAAAAAATGAAAAAGTTACTGCCAGATTTTTAAAAAAATTAAAAGTAATGAATATTAAAAAATAATTCGTGTCAAATTTATCTTTAAAAATTACTGCCAAACAATGTGTTTTGAAACAATTTCTAAAAAGAGACGCTGGAAAATGCTCTATGATTTAGGAGGTTCAAATTAATGCAGCACGATTCAAATCGCGCATTTAAATACACACACAAATAGAAGACTTCCGCTTTCAATATATTTCATGAAGAAATCCAATCCTATGATCATGAAATTAGTTAATTTTATCTGCATTTGTTTAACTATATTACATAAGTATTCATTATTGCATGATATCCTGTCTATTGAAACAGCTTAAACATATACGCTTGGAAAGATCTAGAAATGATACAACAAAAACTTGATTAGAAGTAAAGAGAGTTGGAAATGATTTCTAAAAGAAAAAAATTATTAAAAAATCATTAGGCAAGAAAAATTAGATTGATAATGTGCCTAATTAAACACTAATATGATGTTTGTTCGAATTATTTAATTCTCAATACATTCTTCCTCATATTCTTCTCTCATCAGAATTTCTTTTATTTCCAATATTCAATACTCGTTCAATTTTTTTTGTTTTGTTAATTATTGCTTTTTTTTTATCTTCCTCTTTGTTCATATCAATCGATAATCTTTCTCCCTACATTTTTTGTCTCGTGGAAAAATATTTTTGGCGAATAAAATTCTGTTTTTATAATTGTTGTGAGTGCCGAACAGTTAGGTTTTGCTGACTGCGAAAATGGCAAAAAATGTCATTATAAAATACAGTTTTTAAAAATAGTTTGTATAAACTAATTTAAAATATTTTAAAAATTGTTAAATGATTGCATTTTGGGGGGAAATTAATAATTCTTAATTCCTGCATGTAATGACATGCAAGAATTGAGAATTGTTTATTTCAATAATTTGCATATCTTGATTTTTTTTTAAATATTTAAAATAATTGTCAATTTTTAAAGTCCAGACAAACAAGATTTGAAATTAAAGCTTTGCTTCCAGCTTAAAACATCCTATGTTTTGATTTATTTTCCTTTGTATAAGCGCTGTGGAAAACACATTAAACACCTAGCTTAATACACAAATAGTATTATAAATATCATGTCTAGCGTAACTATTATCCTAACCCAGAAAATCTTTTAAATTAATTCTTAAAAAGTAATATCAGAAAACTAAATTAACTAAGGTAAATTCTATTAACCGAATGGCAACACTACGATTTGCAATATAAAGTTCTATTTACTGTAATGTAAAATAAACCTCAATTTATTCTTCATAAAGCCTCCAAACTCATAAAGCCATTTATTAAAAATTCAATTGCTACTACAATAAAATAACAAAAGAAGTTTTAAAAGCAATAAAATCCGAGTTAAGACTCAAACTTTTCTTTTATGGCGAAACGTTAAGAAACTGCAGACTTGAGGACACTGCTACATCGACTCATTGGTGTTGTTCTTTAGCTTTACTTGTTAGAAAACTCAATGGAGCTTCCAGAAAATGTTTTTTTTTTTGCTCCTGGAATAGACTGTATTAATGGTAGTCATAAATAGAATAACACTTGATTATGCTGCGAGAAATTTTACGATGAAAAGTTTATTACTTTGAGTAAATGAATTAAGACATTGGATACTTTTATATCGTCACGTAAAGGATATAGGAAAGTTTTTGATATTTTGCAGTTCAATGATGTTTATGAAACAAACTATTCTTTTCATTATTTATTGGATAAAAATTTTGGATTTTAATCAAGTAATTTAAAATTAACGAGCCGGTATTTGGATGGGAGAAGAAAGAAAATCTCTTATTCGGTATTGTGATTATTGAGTACATAGAGGAATAATAAGAATAAAATTAAAACAATTTTTTGTCTGAAAATGTCCATTAATCATTTCTTTTAATATCTACAAAATTCTGACAATCTTGCGTTACCGTCAATGTTTCAAACGCCGGCGTTATAAGGAATACATGGCGTTTTTATAACCACGTTGAACAGAAGGCTTAATTCTGAGTCTACGACTATCAATGTTCAAATCCGTAGCCTTTGAATCCGACCCAGAAGAAGAGAGAGCTGCTGAATCAAACATTGGGACAAACTAGCCTCCTTTATGGACTTTTTAATGGATCTAAACCACATTTGAGTTGCATGGAGAAGAAACCCACGAAAACATCCCACGGTTTGCCATATGGCAAGGGGATTCGAACTAAACCGTCTAGCACAGAGGATATTTTACTTTAAAACTGTGAACACTAAGACAGAATTCGTACAAACCAGCCACAGCTGGAATTCGAACCTAGGCCACTTCATTGGGAGGGGAACATCTTCCCCAGAGCCACTGCGGTTCTCTGCATTTTTTTAAAGCAAAAACGAAATTGAGAGATGCATTCCTTAGAATATCTAAGCATTTAATAGAATTTTGACATATTTAATACTTTTCCGTTATGAGACTCTGTAGGCAATGTGTGCATAGTTGTGAGGATGGTCGGAGATAACTTCACGATTAGATAGATGCCCCTGAAAGGAATTGTAATCTCTGAATGTTAGCAAAACGACTTTATTAAATTAATTTGAGAAGCCTGGGAACAATATATACTCAAAATTTAAATCCATATTTTAAATTAATCATGTAAATTTACATTTCTTGAATGTTAAAAATAATTAAATTTGAATGACTTATATCTTCATCATTAAATGTTTGAAATTCTTTTCCTTCTTCATAAAATATATAGCTAAGGCTTTCGTTTTCAGTGATTTATGAAATTGCCTAGATATTCATTATGCCGGTAATAAACAGAATGAAATATTAATGTGTTAGATGTTTTACAGATCTTAATCATAAAACAAATAGGTTTTGATATTTTTTTTTATATTGTTGGCATAATGAACGAAGCAAGTACAACTCTGCACATTGCAATCACTCATGTGTATAATTAGGGTGGAGTAATCAATTAAAATAAGTGATTACAAATAGTCAAATTACAGCTGTTTCTTGATTAAAAACTTCATTCGCTTAAAATATACAAATCGGAAATAACAGTCGACATGTTTCAAGTACTTAAAACCAGTCGCCCATTTTCAAGATTTGCCAAAAGTGAAAGGAAAAGAAACAAAAGTGGCTTGAAATATAAAACGTAAAGTTGCCAACGAACATTATAAAAATAAATGTGAGAAACGAAACTAGGAAAACCACAGTAGCCGAGAGATAAAGATGAAAAATAGAACAAGAAAGAAAACTGTGGCAGAGGGGGGCGAATCAGAGCAAAACACATTTCCATGCACTACTGAGAAGTGGTGAGGAACTAATTAACACGGGAATCAGTATTCATATAAATAAAATAAAAAGATTCCAAGGTATCAAGATAAGCTGATGTGACTGGGGTGGAAATAGTTTAGGCATCGTCGAAATTGAATTTATGAACCAAGATTCCAATAATGTGCAGCAATTGATTTCTGTTATTCTTGGATAACGGAAGCATCCCTCGTGTCCTTTAAGTCTAAAATTTGATCTTTACTTTTCATTTTCCGTTGGCAACTTGACGTTTTATGTTACAAATAACTTTATTTTCTTCTCATTCACATCTGGCAAGTCTTGAAAATGAGCGCCTATTTTTGAACGTTTGAAACAAGTCGACTGTTTCTTCCCATTTGTAAATTTTTGAAGCGAATAAAGCTTTTAATCATGTAATTTCTTACTTCTGCGGTTTTTCAGAATTATTTATTTAAATTACAACTGTACTTACAAGTCAACAAAAGTTAAGTTTATAAAAACAATCTGTAATGTCAATAATATTTACCACAATAGTAGTCTTGATTGTAAGCAATAAGGATTACATGTTTTGATGCAATTGGATTTGCATGATATAATTCACTTTAATGATGATTGCATGCAATCTTGAACAATCGATTGCGCATTTGTTATCAGTTATATACAGGTTAATTTTGGAAATATAAAGCTTTCAAAAATTCTGGTAAAAAATACCTTCACTCAGGGTGCCAGCACTCTATCCATAAAATCCGTTTTTATCGTAAACTTTTACGTAATAAAAATCTGATGTACCGTAAATTTTTAAAGTGATATTTCCAGTAAAATCACTGTAATTAATCAAATATTGCTACAAAAATTGGGGCATAGAAATTACGGTTAAAAATTACTCAGAGTGCCAGGGCATTTTATAGTAATTTGATCCGGAATTTTTTTGAGTACATATTAAAATAATCTTTTTGGCTTAGATTTTCCTGTTTACTATCACATATTTGGTTACTGCTTATTACTTTATTCCTTAATTTAGATAAATAAAATTATCTATTAATTGATAATTTAAGTAACAAAGTTATCAATATCGTGAATCAAGAGACCAAATAATGGTAAAAAAAATTTAATTTGCAGGTTTATATTAAAAATACCAATTGCGATAATGATATATCATGTCAAAATTAGAGATAGAAGCATTCTTTTTCTGAGAACTAGTTCATTTTATAACGTTAAAACATTTCAAACGCCACCACTCAAAGCAACTACATTTCTTTTAGTTTTCTAAAAAGAAAATTCAAATTCAGGTCTTAATTTCTGAACTAGCTGCACACAAACTTCACACGTTTGAGAGAACTTTCATCTAACAAATACAATAACAAAAATCTACGGAAATTAAAATTACGGAAACAAAAACATACAACGCTACAACAATTTACATATTGAGATAAATTTTCGGCAAGAAGAAATCAGTTAAACAATTATGAACTATTCATAATCCATGCAACATATAGTTCATAATGCACTATAATTGCAAAATAAGATAGCATTCTGCAAGAAGAAATACGTTAAATAATTATGAACTGTTCATAATTCACTATAATTTCAAAATAAGATACATTCAGCAAGAAGAAATACGTTAAACAATTATGAACTGTTCATAATGCATACCACATATCTTATTTCGAAATGTAGGGCAGTATGAACGATAACATTTTAAATTTCGATTTGAATACTTAATTTTGTTATTTCATCTTCAAACCACATATTTCTTTTGAACCACTTGGGTAATAAAACTAAAGAAAATTTAGCTTTCACTTTCTGAAACAAGATCGCAAATCCCGATTTTCTAACACCGGAATCATTGTCTTCGAATGATTCACAAAGACTTCTCATTAACAATGTGGGTAACCTTAAAAATCATCATACCTTGACACTACACTTTTTCTCTCTTTTTACACTTCACTATAATAAAATAATAAACATGAATCATTGGCGATTATGTAAAGATAGAACAGAAAAAAAACACGGTCAACAATTGCAATTGTTTTTTTTCCCTACATGCAAGCGTTTTACAAGATCGCTTACTTTCTCTATATTTAAAAAAAAAAATCATTTTCAGCTTGAGTTAAGTTTTCAATTCAGAAACGCTTTGATGGAACTTATTGTTTCGAATCGACCTCAAATAGCTACTAAGAATGACCAAAGTACCATTAGAACAAAAGAGAAAAATCAATTAAATGCAGAACTTTTTTTAAATGTAATCAACATACAGAATTGTTCAATATTTGCGGCCCACTTTTGAGTTCTATATAAAATGAAAACCACAGGAACAAAGGTTACGAACAATGGAATGATTACAAAGTGATCCAGGAATTTTATACTTAACAAAAAAAATTCAAATACTAAAAGTTACAAACAGAAGAAAAATGGTACCATACGTTGTACCTAAAATAAATATTCGTTACATGGACATATCAGAAAACAAATAAACGCTACTGTAACCTGCCATGAATATAACTAATATAACAATAATATTACAATATCATTACAATAACATTACAATAACATTACATTAATATTACAATATATGACGGTCTTAATGCCCAAAACCAATATCCTTAACACTGAATACAGAATATTGCTCCACTTTCTTTATGGTAGTAACTTTATGAATTTTTCTTGCATAATTTAAAATCTCCAAATCCCGTTTTATATTTCCGAATTCAGCAACTTTTGAAAAGTTGCCAGATTAAGTTTTGAAAAGCTAGAGTATTTTTTTTTATTGTTTAAGAAACAGTAAAATTATGACAGGTTATGTTTACATCTACAATCCCAAAAATAACCATGAAAATATAAAATTATGAACCCATACGATTAATTTTAAATAGACGTTTGCACACTTCATTTAATGCAAAAAATATTGTAAATATTCAGAAATTTCTACACATTATATTCCTATTCTATTATAATGCTCTAACATGCTGTCTTACTTTGTATACAAATAATCATATACACTCTTTTATTTTCCCGTAATTTATATTTGCTATAAGAGTCTTCAGTATTTGATAACTATTGAAGACTCTTCAATAGTTATCAAATTTGATAATTAGTCTGATAAATTTGATAACTGTCTTCAATATTTGATAACTAGATCTTGGGTTCGATCCCAGCCGGCCGAAGACTCTCCCTGTAGTAAATAGTGACTGATGCACATTAAATCTGTCAAGTCGCTAAGTCCTCCATGTTCCCATAGCAATTAAATACCTCTGGGGGTACTGATCCGGGAGTTTCTTTGTCTTCTGGATTGGCTCGAAATTACAAGACTAAGGAGTAGAACATTAACAGTCGCTGTTCAACGACGGTTATAAAAAAATTTTTGATAACTGCCCTAACGTATTTCAAAAAAGTTAAGTAAATACAATTCAGCACATTTAGAATACTTTATCACAGAATAGTTTATAGTTACAAAATACAAGCATAGTTACAAATAGATTAATAGTTACAAAATGACTAATTAAAATTAAAGTGACAATTTTAGTCCTATCTGTTTAAAGTTTATTGTTATCTATTAATCCTAGTTTCTATTCCTACACACCAAACAAAAAACAAAACAAAAATAATAATAAAGCGACATATTCAAACGAAGGAACTCAATGGCGGCAATTTCAAATAACTTCGATTAAAATTCAAATGTTCCATTAAACTTTAAAATCAAAAAGAAACTTGTTTTAAATTGCCAAGCCTAATTATCGACAATCGAAGGTAGGCTACGTGAAACCAAGCAAAGACACATTGATATTGAACAGATTGCACCCTTGGCAATAAAGCATAAAAGATTTTTACTGCTGGCAAAAAAAAATGGCTTCTTGAAGGAATCAATATTTGTTGAAGATTTCGTGCAAGAGATATGATAGAATATAACATACTACTAATATCGATTTCCAATTAGCTGAGATAAGAGAAAACTAGAATTTTATTTCAGACGGACTGCACGGACGTTCCGAGCTTTTAGTCGACAGCATTGATTTATCGAAATATTGAATGTGATAGTAACTTTGTTGTTAGGGTATAAAAGCAATAGTTTTAATGCAATCTGAGAGAAAGGAACGCATTGTGCGAATGCAGAAGCCATTTAATAATTGCTCGCAGAATGTTAACGCAAAAGTTTTGGTTTCTGAAAGTGGACAGGACATTTGGTCAGACTTTTCAGGAAAGTTATACCTCTCGAATACCTCTTATTACATAAAATGCTTACAATTTATTGATATTATGCAAATTAATACAAATATGAATAACTTTTGGATATAAAAATTACTTAAGACTTTTAAATGGATTTTTTAGAACTTTCAGTTGACAGTTTTGATTTATCGAAATATTGAATGAGATGGTAACTTTGTTGTTAGGGTATCAAAGCAATAGTTCTAATGCAATCAGACAGAAAGGAACGCATTGTACGAATGCAGAAGCAATTTAATAATTTTTCGCAGAATGTTAACGCAATAGTTTGTTTCTAAAGGTGGACAAGCCATTTGATCAGATATTTCATGAAAAATATACTTAACGGATACCTCTAATTGTTTCAAATGTAATACAGTTTATTGTTATTATGCAAACTAATTCAACTGTATAAAACTTTTGAGAATAAAAATTACTTAAAAGAAAAACATTTAAAATTCTGTTATCTTTTAATTGACATCTTTGATTTAATTGACAGCTTTGATAAAAGCAATAGTTCTAATGCAACCAGAGAGAAAGCAACGCATTGTACGAATGCAGAAACAACTTAATAATTGTTCGCAAAACCTTAACTGAAAAGTTTTGGTTTCTAAAAGAGGACAAGCCATTTGGTCAAACTTTTCAGAAAAATTATACTTCACGGATACCTTTATATTATTTAAAATGTATTACAGTTTATTGATATTATGCAAACTAATTCAAATATATGAAATTTTGAGCATAAAAATTATTTTACAGATTTTTTTAATAATGGTATTAAATCTAAACGTAATTATTAAGCATAGACATTCGTTTCAATGTGTAATACAGTTTATTACACACTAAAACGAATAGTTAGGATGAGTAGAATTGAGTAACCACCAACGAGAGATAAAAATCGGTTTCATTCACAATTTGCGTAGCCAGCGGGTGGGTTAGGGATAATTTAATTATAAGAATGTTTAAAACTAGGAACATTTTACTTTTATTTGAAAATTAACTTTTTAGAAAACAAACTGAACATAATAACATAACTGAACATAAAAATAAGTAACATTAAAAATTTTTTAATTCAGTTCCACCTTAGGTCAAAGAAACATTTTATTCAGTTCACTTTTTATTACATAATTAAAAAATTTTCTCCCATATAAAACTAAAATCAATTAAATTAATTAATTAATATTTGAAAAAACTGTATTAACATCAAGTGTAATCCACAACAAGTTTAAACAAATACATTTGAATTTGTGTGGATGAATAAAATGTGTTTTATGATGGATTGAAAATTTGAACAAGATGTAGGGAGAGTGCAAACTAATAGTAGGAATTGAAAAAAATAACCGAAACAATCGAAAAGGGATAAAGACTGAGTTTTAGTTTTAGCATTTTATTTGACTGGGACATTTAATTAATAGTAAATAAGAAAATTAACAATGAATGATACCTTCTCCACATTTAAAAAAAAAATTAATATTTCTTACATAAATGTATTCCGAAAGTTTGATACTTTTTTTTATTTAAAATCGTATGTGCCATTTTAGTCCTTGAATTTTTCATTGCACTGCAAGTCAAGCATCACTAGCAACAGTCAGTGATCCAGTGGTTTACCACTTTGACCAACCGGCGAGGAGATCTAGGGAGTACCTTCTCGTTAAGCTGCTCTACGCTAGAGTGCCCGGCTTAGCGCCCAGATCGTCCAGCTACCAAAGCGGGGTAGCCATCCCATCTAAAAAAGATCAAAATTGTAATATCATTTTAGTTTCCCAGACAGTCGGTCGACGTTTGGCCTCTGTGCAGATCTAGAGCGACGTAAATAAAGAACTACTACTCTTTAGAAAAAGTTGTGTACAACTTATTTATTCGGATTTATCATATCAAAAATCTTGTTAAATAGAGTATTTAATCTTGATTTCATCTTTTATTGTAATATATCAGCTCAATTAAAGATAATTACATTGCCTTTAAACCAATGCGTGAAACATTTGTTTCTCTTAAAAACCACGAATCTTATGTTTAATTTCGCTAAAAAATTATATCCTATACATAAAAAAAAATCACTTATCGTTTCAGAGTTAGTGATAGTAGTGAAAAAAAATGGCGAAAGAAAAAACAATGATTAATTCAAGTATTCCAAAATAAACTTTCAAGTTCAAAGATATTAAATGTTTTATGTTAGTTTTAAAAGCAGCTCAGATAAAAACTTATCAGATATTTAGCAAATAACACAGATGTTTTAATACAGAACATACACAATTCTTAGACATACACAAAATTTTGCAAGAACAGTCGAATTTTATTCTCAGGTCAACAAGAATAAATTAACTTCTTTTCACGATCGGCATCCAAAAAATCAATTTCGCTAACATGATTTAAGTCAGCAGAATTCCACTCCGTTGCCTTAATTAACCACTTAATCTAGATAGTTATAAAGTAATTTGATTAGCTTCGTGTTTCTGTGATGTGGCAAACTAAATTATGTTGAGCATCACGCATTCTCCAGCAATTGCAAAAGGGTATTATGGCTCATCTTAATGACCCAAATTTCAATTATATCTCCCATGCATAATGCATTATTTTATTTTCCACGCATCGACGACCAAACCAAAATCAACAATTATCCACCATTCACATCATCTAATGGTAATAATTTTCCTCAAATCAAAGCAACTGGAATATTTATACCAGAATTTAGAGAGTTTTAAGTCATAATATCAAAATAAATATAGAGAAAAATAAAACTAGATAACAGTATTTAAAAAATGCTTCGATAAGTGTTAATTGTCATGAAAATATTTGGTTTTAAATATGCCGTACCACACAACGCGTTTATAAGTTTTTATTTAGTTACAAAACATATGCTTTTTTTTTTTACTATACATTGACGGTATACTAGTAATTTTGCTAGTTTTTAAAAATATTTTAACTAGTGGTAGCAAAAGTAATTAGATATTCTTTTTACTATACATTGACGGTACACTATAGAATTTCGTTAGTTTCTCAAAATATCCTACCATGTGATAACAAAAGTAATATAAAATATTTTTTGCTATACATTGACGGTACACTATGGAATTTCGTTAGCTTCTGAAAATATTTTACCTAGTGGTAACACAAGTAATATAAAATATTTTTTTTCTATACATTGACGGTACACTATAGAATTTAGTTAGTTTCTGAAAATATTTTACCTACTGGTAGCAAAAGTAACATAAAATATTTTTTTTACTATACATTGACGGTACACTAAGGAATTTCCTTAGTTTCTGAAAATATTTTACGTAGTGGTAACAAAAATAATATAATTTTTTTACTATACATTGACGGTACACTATAGAATTTCGTTAGTTTCTGAAATTATTTTACCTACTGGTAGCAAAAGTAACACAAAATAATTTTTTCACTATACATTGACGGTACACTATGGAATTTCGTTAGTTTCTGAGAATACTTTACCTAGTAACAAAAATAATATAAAATAATTTTTCTACTATACATTGACGGTACACTATAGAATTTCGTTAGTTTCTGAAAATACTTTACCTAGTGGTAACAAAAGTAATATAAAATATTTTTTACTATACATTGACGGTACACTATGGAATTTAGTTAGTGTCTGTAAATGGTTTTACCTAGTGGTAACAAAAGTAATATAAAATATTTTTTACTATACATTGACGGTACACTATGGAATTTAGTTAGTATCTGTAAATGTTTTACCTAGTGGTAACAAAAGTAATATAAAATAATTTAAATAAATCTCTGTTGCCGGGGTGGCTCACGGGATGGAGAGACCGCCTCCCAATGAGGTCACCCGAGTTCGAATTCTAGCGACAGCCGGTCAATACGAATTCCGCACCCAGCTCGCACCGACCATAATGCTGACGTAAAATATCCTCAGTGGTAGACGGATCAAGGGTTAGAGTTAAATAGGTCGACTGGCTAACCGTGGTTTGGTTTTCATTGTTTTTCTCTCCATGAGCAAATGCAGGTTAGTTCCATAAAGTCCTCCACGAAACAAATTTCTCACAACACTTGATCCAGGTGTTCCCTTGTCTTCTGGATTGGGTTCAAAATGGCAGGGCTATGGAAGTGAAAATTTCTAATTGTAAACACAAAATTGGGTTGGCGGCTGCTCAACGACTGTTAAAAAATATACATATATAAAAAAAAATCAGTGTTGAAAGAATTTTGTATACCATTAAATTTAATTACTTTAAATAGACATAGAAAATATCATTTTACGAAGAGGCCGAGTTTCGAAATATGAACAAAAGTTTTGAAAACATTATATTTGATGTAAAAGAAAATATTCTCTTCCACTGGAAAAAGCATGTTGGATGGTATGGATTTAACTTCAAAATGTTCTACAGGTTTCATACTACAAAAAGCAACTAAATCCATTAATTTTTTTTCGTATAAAAATGCTTCAAAATTTATGTTTTCAGGACTGGAATTTTAAAAAATTGTTTAAATTTCGATTTCAAAAAAATGCAATCTTTTTTAAGAACTGTTTTTAAAACGAAAGGCAAATCGAAATTCTAACCGGAAAAAACTGAAATTCGAAGTTTGAATTTTTGTTAAAAGATTGGCTATAAAAATAGAAATAAAATGAAATTTTTAATAAAAAAATTTGTAAATAAATAGAAAGATCTTCATTACAAGAGAGTAAAGAACAAAAAAATTATACGAATAGATGCAGTAGTTTCTCAGAAAACAACGTAGTCCAGCTTAAGACACCAAAACAGATCGAGCTTCACAATTCAAATTAAAACATAAATAAACAATGCATTCATTAAAATTTAGCAATTAATTAACAATTTTAGACATAAAATATGGCAATATCATTAGGATTCACGTAGATTTTGCTCCTAGTAGTTTGAAATCAAAGTCATTAAGAAGGCTTCTTCAAAAGATAAGCATTTTCATCCTGATGCACACCAAACACAATGTATCTGACTTAACGACATGTCGGCTCCCTGAAATTATTCTAGAATCCCAGTGAATAATTAAGCATCTATTCTGCGTCAGATACATATTTAGTCTACGAAACATTTTCTACATATGTTGCATCATTTACATAGCTTTGATGAAATATTATATCTGCTTGCATATGTTAATCATGAAACTTCATAATTTCAATTTCAAGCGTCGTTAGGTGACATTTAACTTAGCTGTATTGTTTGTTTTAAGACTGATTTAATGTTCAATGGACTTAAATTCTTTATCTATATAAAGGTTCAGCTTATGATTAGCATATGTAGCCTATTTTTATTAAAACTATTCTAGCGAGAGGTGATGGTACAAAATAATACATTACATGAATGAATTTGTACTTGGAAGATCATACGCGTGATCAAACAATTAGAACTTTACGGAACATGGAGGGCATGTATTACCTTGCGGTTAATTGTAGTCTACAATTCAACACGGATCATTCTTTTTGCTATAGATTTAGCTTTAACGTCGTTTGAGGAGCCAACCTTCATTTAGTACTTGCTACACCACTACAGGGTTTGGCACAATATAACCGATTCCGGCTCTTGTATCTCAACTCAGAATTAAGGTATCCGACTGAATTTGAAATTTTTTTTTTTCTGAAAACAGCCTGTAAGTTTTAATTTTACTTTTGTGGTAAGCAGGAAGGATAAAGCCAAAGTTGAACATTAAAACTACAAATATTTTATGCCACGCTAACAGCTCTACAGCAAATTGTAATGCATAAATATCAAAATAATTTTTTACAGATTAATAATAGATATTTTTAGTGCTTTAAACTAAAATCTATTAAACATTTCAAACATACAATGAGATAGCGCTAAATATATTGTTCAAAATTTATTTTTGTAAAAAAAATTCTGAACATTCTTAAAGATAAAAAATAATAAACTCACACTTAAATCTTAGCTTTTAGTTTAAAACATAGTTAACATCATACAAAACCCACATACAAATGTTAAAGCATTCTCTAATGAACTTTTTATAATGTGCGTTAGCGTAGAGTTTTTCAAAATTAACGTTTATCTAAAAATGCATTAAATTTCTATTATGTTTCGTCTAAGCATGCAAAGAAACAACTATAACAGAATCTAAAGAACAGAGAACAAAAGTTTAAAGAGATATAAGAAGCTAACAAACTATTCAATACTAAAAATGAAAATAACTAGAAATTTTCGTGGAAATAACCAATTTTCATCCCGTCAAATACGTTAATCGAAAAAATATATTTTTATCTTAAGTAGTTTCCAATGGCAGAAAGTCACACGTGATCCATAAGACACATTCGGGTTCAAGCAATATCATTAAAAACATTGCATATGTATTTCAAGATGATTTGCTTACTTGATTTTCTATTAAAAAAAATTTACTGTTTTTCAAATGTGATACTTAATAGCGATAGATCATGTTTTTTAAGTTTAAAAAACTTTGAAACAAGACAACAGCCTTTCTTTATAGCTGAACTTGAAGAGGGGCCACATCATAACCCGAACTAGAATTATTAATTTTAGACCTGTTTTGCGAAAAAAGGTAAACTTCAAACTTTAGCACAAGAAAAAAAAAATCAAACCTATTCTTTTTCAAGTCATAGCCACGGCTTACATTAAACATGTGCCCCTAAAAAAGCTAATTTATTATATATTTAAAAAAAAAAACTACCAACGCCAGTTAGAAAAATGAGAGTGAGAAAAATGCTGAGTCACTAGGGATTTTCAGCTGGGTGCACTGCTCATTGGTTTCGATTGACCGCCTAGATGCCTCGTAAAAATTATGAAAATAAGCAAGGGCAGCAAAAATAAACAAGAAATTCAAAGCATTATAGGTAGACACTGGTAAAAATACGATATAGTTAACTGAAAATCCATCCATGTCTAAATATATTAGAAAGACCATTTATAAAATGCTGAAAAGACAAAAACACCTTTTTATTTATTGAGTTTATATAAGCCATAAAAATTATTTATGTCAACCATTATTATATAAATAATTAAAAATTTATCATAGCAATAATTATCATAATTCAATATTTGAAACTGAATTCGATAAGCTAGTTTTCTTTTCCATTAAAAAAAATATTGAAGTGATAACTAATAGCAGAAAACAGGCATTTAGTTTAAACACTATTTCATTAAAAAATATTTTTTTCATTATGCAAAGAATTTTTTATCTTATATATTTATTCTGTTCTGAGCAAGAGTCATATTTAGTATGGGAAAGATCGCGGTGTAATATATTTAATTTGTTCTCTAATTTCTAAACAATCCATGAAATTTTCAATGCCTATGTTGAAATTTGTTTTAGTCATCCATAAATAGTTACAAACAAAAAAATATTCTACCATTAGTTTCTGTAAAACAATTTATAATACAATTTAATACAAATTTTATGAATTATAAAATGTTAATATATATTACTTTTTAAATTTCCAAAGACAATAAATGAAACAATAGTTTAATAAAACAATTTTAATTAAAAGACGTAAGAAATCTTTTTTAAACTTATTTTGAAAAGATTTCATTAAAATTTATTTTATTTGGGTTCAGGGTAAAAAGGTTTTTGCATGCACCCTCCCATTTAGAAACTCTGAAACAAATTGAGATAAATTAAAACGCCATTTTTTTTTGTCTTCTTTATCTTATACAACTAACAGATGTTTGGATTAGAAATTCTGGTAAAAATAAAGAAACTCAATAGAAAGTGTGAAAATTTCGAAACATTTTCCTAATTCAAAGTAGCGGTACAAAGGTATATTTAATCCGATAACCGGGAAGAATAAAACACAGACGTCTGCAAATTTCATGCATCAGACGGAAAGATATCAAATATCTTTTTACTTGCTTATCCGAAAACTTTAATTATCCGCGCGATTTGGAAGCGAAAGTTTGCTATTAATGATTAGAAAACGAATCTCAAGTTTCAGAAATGCAGCTTGATATTTTTAAATTTGCATTTTATGAATTTTGCTTTTATGTGCCATTAAGCAATGTTGCCTTTTGATATCTTTATTACGTAAGACAGCGTACTTTTGAGCAGACGATATTATTTATAGTTATTTTAAAAAAGAATTTTTATTTGTAGCACTAACGAGGTCGGCAAATACTTCAGAACTAAAATAACATTTTAATGACTGTATTTCTTTTACATGATCTTCCGAATCATTAATTTCTTAAGTCATAATATTTACCTAAAATCAAAGCAGAATTATAAACTTTTTCTGTTTTGTTTTTTTAAATTCATAGTTTATTTAAAAAATCTAACAATCACAAGAGGAATATTTTAACTACAGATTGAACTCCAGTGGAAAGCTTTACGAATTTTATCAAAAAAATTCTTAAGTTGTGTTTTTGCAATTTAATACAAATAAGTAAATCAAGGAAATCAGAACTTAAAGGTGGTTAACTATTTAGTTTATAGTAATTGTTATGCATTCGAGTTTTCTTAAACACATAAAATCTGTCAAAAGAATCTGTTTATTTACCTCTGAAGTATTGTTAATGCTTACTCTTTTCGTTAAAGAGTTTTCTAAGAGGTATCTCAAGACACCAGGAACTTTTAAAACATCTGTTTGGTTAATAATAGTCTCTGAAGGAACTAATTAATTAAAAAGGGGTAAAAACATCAGATGTGATAGAATAACATTCGTAAAGAATCAAGGTTTTTCTTTCGATTTGGTTAAATATCGTTGCCCAATACCTGTGGAAATACCTGGTATATTTCATGACGTTTTTGGAAAGTATTAAAGTAGCTAGGTAGAATTTTTGAAATTAAATTTAGACATTGCCGAAACAAAATATTTGAATCTTATTTGCTTTTTTAAAAAATTAAAACTGTGCAGTATCATTTAAAGCTCTAAATTTGTAAAGTATATTCGAAAAACAAATAATGTAACAGTAATTGTTGCAATTGGGCAATTGCGAAAGATTCCTGTTACATTATTTGTTACAGGAATTATACATGTTACATTATTTGTAACAGGAATTATACGTGTTACATTATTTGTAACAGGAATTTATATATTAATAAATTCAAGACATTTTGATAGTATCTGATAAACCTGAAAATAACCAACAACTATTGCCCAAGCATCTCGTTGCTCCATCTCTCTGCACTCATTTAAATTGCTGGTCCGAAACCAATTCCGGAACATGCTCTCAGAGAATTTCCGTAAAAGCAATATACACAAAACCTGGTTCAACCATATTTTAACTATCCCAANAAAATTAAAGCTATGCAGTATCATTTAAAGCTCTAAATTTGTAAAGTATATTCGAAAAACAAATAATGTAACAGTAATTGTTGCAATTGGGCAATTGCGAAAGATTCCTGTTACATTATTTGTAACAGGAATTATACATGTTACATTATTTGTAACAGGAATTATACATGTTACATTATTTGTAACAGGAATTATACATGTTACATTATTTGTAACAGGAATTATACGTGTTACATTATTTGTAACAGGAATTCATATATTAATAAATTCAAGACATTTTGATAGTATCTGATAAACCTGAAAATAACCACTCGCCTCGTCGCGAGTCAACAAAGAAGAGTGGCGACAACAATTAAATAAGCAACGGGGCACTTTTTTCCATATTTTTTTTTAATTGTTTTATGGCATATAGAATTTTCTTGCACGGCAAAGTCAGTATGTTTAACCAAATTTTGTCGAATGTTTTATTTTTATTGTAAAATTAACTTTAAAGCCGTAGATAATTTCTAAGATAATTTTTTTTTCAAAAGTATAGTTTAATCCAAGCAAAAAATGGCTATTAAATGAAAGGACCTATCGGTATTGGTCACCGACCTATTGGGTGTGAGGAAGAGTGGCTACTAAGTTATTAGAGTCTAATGGCTACTGGCTTCTAACAGAAAATTTAAATTTTCAGCTCTAGTATCTGTGACTTCTTGTTTAATATTAAATGTAAGCACGTGTTTTACCGCTGTCAAAATACATCGTCAAAATATTTCTTAGAGTCAATCCACTAAAATCAATCCATTAGAGTCAATCATAAATAAAATGTCACGCTTAATAATTTAAACAAATATTCACTAATATTAGATAACACTTCAGATTTAAAGAAAAACACTATTTCATATTTATATAAGTTTTATTCAATGTAAATAGTTTTAAAAGAGGCACAAGTTTTATCGAGAAAAAATTTTTTTAAATACAATTATTCGTTCCTAAATTCTGAAAGTGCACTAACACGATATATTGCTTTTGATAATGTATCAAACTTTTTGATATGAAAAAGGTAAACATCGATTTTCAAATTTACAGTGGTAGTAAAGCTAAAAATAAATGTTCAATTAAATCATGGGTGTTTAATGGTTTTTATTGTCACAAAACATAATGCTGCAAGAAGCCTAGACTCTACACAGCGAATATATATTATGGAGTTAAATTGCTTCTAATATTAGAGGTTGTTTTGCTAATTTTTAACATCACGTAATTGAATCACTGGTGAAAAAACAGTAGAATTTCAGCTAATTAAACAAATTTAACTGTCATTCAACGACCATAGTAAAATATCTTACATAAAAAGCATGAAAATCGACATCTATGCGTTTTTGGCTCATACAAAAAAATACGATCTAACTATTATAGACTAAAGCAAAACGTAACTTGAATAAAGTACAAATGAAAAGTACATAAATTTACCTACCCCCAATAGTTTCAGTTCCATAAACAAGTTGTTTACACAGCACTAAAACTGCTCAATGGGCTGTTGGAGACGGTCTGGGAAACATTTCATATCCGAAGACATACCATAACAGTTTTGATCCTCTGCGGAGGGGATGGCTCTCCGCTTTAGTAGCCCAACGACTTGCGCGAGAAGTCAGCTCCTAACTGTAGAACAGTTTAACAAAACCGATACCGAAGATCTCTAATCAAGAATCTTCCTCAGTGTCTAAACGTCAAATTTATATACTTTCATTAGTGCTTTATTCTTATTTTAATTTAAATGCAAAGTTTTTAGATTATTTAGATTTTCACTCATTAAAAAAATCTTATTGAAAGCAATGTCTTCAATGCAATGAATGATGAAAGCAATGTCCTTTTAACATTAACTAGAATTCCTACCGAGAACAAACATTTCCCAAACGTTCATGGGGACAATTATAAACATATTAGTTGCTAATTACATGACGATTTTAGAGCTCAGAGATTTGAAGATTTATACACCAGAACGTTTAACTTAGAGTTATGAAACTTGAAATTTAAAACAATGATATACTTCAATTATGCTATGTCAAAAGTTTCGATAGGATTTCTTTATATAATCCTACAGTTTACCAACTGCTTTAATGGAGAAAGGCCCTTCAATTTTTAATATCTACTAACGTTCGTATTTCTATATGACTGTTTTCTTAGTGTAAACAATTGCATGTTTTAGCAGGAAAATCACCTATCAAAAAAACTATTTATTCCCGCACAAATTGATTGCCTTTCCTCTTTTTGGTAAACACCTCAATTGTTCATTTAGAATAAGATTCAGCACAACAAAGTTTTCAAAAATATGAAAGAAAGAAAATTAGTTTAATGTGGTCAAATATTGATGATGTTCATATACCTCGCACTAGAGCTGCACAATGGGCTATTGGCGACGGTCAAGAAAACATCCCTGAAGATTATCCGAAGGCATGCCATCACAATTTTGATCCTCTGCAGAGGGAATGGCAAACACGTTTCGGTAGCCCAACCACCTGCACGTGAAAGCTAACACTTTACGGTAGAACAGTTTAACGAGGACCAATACCGCACACCCTCGGTCCCTACGCAGACTGATCCAAGTGGTCACCCACCCGCACACTGACCCCAGCCAGTGATGCTTGACTTCGGTGATCTGTTGGGAACCTTGTCTAAACGATCAGTCCTCTACGAAATGCGGTTGATTATTATAATTTAAAACTTGACTTTATTCTTTGGAATTTCATGAAATCACTGTAAAAAAAGTTTAAGATGGCTAAACTAATTTAAGGGAATAGAAATAACATTTTATAACAAGCCGCTAATTTACAATCAAGCATCTTTTAGAGACTCTCTTTTTTGGAAATTTTTCTCTCGGCTGTAATTGGTCCTCATTATAATGCTAATTTTCATATCTTCTAATATTTGTTACTTGAACTAAAAAAGAAGTAAAGACGCATTTTTATTTATTTAAGAAAATGCCAAACAGGATATCTAGTTGTTAAAGACCGCTGGATTGTAAAATCGCTAGCCGGTCATCGTTGATAATTTAAACAAACTTTGAGTTCTTACTATTCAGTTATTCTAGTCAGAATTAACTTTTGTTTAAAGATAATAACAATGCTAAATATTGAATAAAATGTCATTTTTAAACACTTTAAATTCATCTCCGAAGCTTGATTTAAAATGCAAAATCAGATTTTTCGAAGATCCTCGTTGATTGAGAGCAGAAATGCTTATTGTAAATTTGAATGCGTGAAATAAAAGTATTTAACAAGCATGCATATAAAAATCAATTTTGCGGATGATTAAAATTACGTACTACATACATTAATAAAGAATTTAAACAATCCTACAAAACTTCAAAAACGCGGTCATTTTAAACTCAGTGAAATGATAGTTATAATTGCTCGTATCATTGTGAAGCACTACTGAACATAATGAAAGGCGCAACAAATCCATTTTGTAATTTGAAAATGGTAAAAAAATATTTTTTGAGTACCATATAATGTATCGATTTTACGCGAAATAATAAATTTATAAAATTATGTATCAAAACTTTGACAAACACACCACTGAACTCAGAGGTAAGTTTTTAAATTGTCCAGTTCATATTGGTGTATATCCTAAAAAATACTCGATAAGTATCAATTTGCGTATCATATAACGAATCTCAATTTTGAACTTCAATAAAATATAAATGTAGAAAATATTCACTAAAACACAAACATGAAAATCCGGAACTCGGCGAAAAGTTTAAATTTCTAAGTCACAGTGAATGAAATTACGGTTCACCAAAAAAAAAAACTTGAATCTAATATACAGAATCTAATTTACAGAATCTAAATCTTGAATCTAATTTGCACATCATAAATATCAGTAGCATACGCAGACTTGGGTGCGCCCCAACTTAGACTGACCATAAAAAATTTAAAATTATATGAAAAAAAAAAGGCTGATGAAGAGATTCTTATTAATTTTATTTTAATTCAATTTACGAAAATGAAAATAGTAATTGTGATGAAAAGGTAGAATTAAGGTACTAAATTGACACACTGTATACATTTACCACATTGAAATGAATTTTTTTTTTTTTTTTACAATTGGAAATAACTCATTAAAGTAATTGTATTCATAGTTCAGTTGAGAGTTATTATTTATGAAGTTAATTAAAGATAATTTTATAATTTTTTTTTAATAATGGAAGAAAATAACTCACAAAAGTAATTATATTCATAGTTTAGTTAAGGATTATTATTTATAAAGTAAACCAAATATTTTATAAAAAAAAAATATTTTGATTTTAACGTATGGTGTTATTTTTTCTCTTGAGTGCGACCTCAAACTTCTTGCCCCGCACCGGGATTGCGGAAATGTTATTTAAGCCTCTAATAAATATTAAATTCTTATTTCACTCAACTTTGAAAATTTTTTATAACGATCAAAATACAGATTTTTAATTTACTCATTGAAAATGTGAAATTCATATTCCCATTCAACTTTGATCAAACTCTATAATTTGATCTACTTTATTGTCAACTATTTATCAAACTCTCACTATAACAACAAAATATACCAATGTTCATTTTTCACATCAAAAATATTAAATACATATTTAATAACTTTTAAAACTATTACGAGTTATAACTATGCACTCTGAAAACTTAAAGCATGGTCATAGAGTAGGTTTTAATTTACGGTTTCCCGGAAGGAAATAAAAACGGAAAAACTTATCATTAAATGTGATTTATGTATACATCTTCGATGCATGTGAAGTACAAAACGTTCTTAGCACAAAAAACGCGAGCAACAGATTTATTTTCGCTCTTAATACACTCGTGATTACAGGATACGGTACACGCTCAAGATAACAGAGAGAAAAAATCCCTTATGCACGAAACACGTCTAATGAAAATGAGATTTCATCGGCCTAGTTTTCGGAATTAGTCATTTCCGAAGAACGATGGATAAAAACTTAAAATGATATATTAATTTACACTGTCAACACCATGAATTGAAGAAAATTGTTATTTTATCAGCATCTTGACATGTCACGTAAGTTTGAGATATTAAAAATAGTTCGAGATTTTGCTACAAAAAAAAATTTTTTACTTTTTGCGAAACGCCCTTTCTCTTCTCTTTTTATTTTAAATATGTTAATATATGTTATTATAAACTCAACAAATGTTAGTATACTCAGCTAATTATGATATATTACGAATTTGATAAATGTATCATTCAATAATTAGAATAATATTGCTTGATAATTTCACTCACTTCATTGACAATTAGGTATTACTATCCACCGTATCATGCAGATTAAAGAAAAGGAGACATTATTTAGTCTATGAAAACTTCAAAATTTAAAGTTTCAAGAGTCCGTTTTAAATTTATTTTTATCGAAAACTACTTCAATAAAATCAATAAATTTAACAAAAAAGTTTTAAGCATATGTTTTAAAAGGAAAAAGTTCAAAGTTAAATTATTTACATAAAATTCTACATTTGCATTACTAAAGTTTTAAATCTAATTTCTCATAAAATATTCAATTGTAATTTTCTGTGCTGTTACCATTATTTAATAAAAGTTACTTAAATATATTTTTTTATTAGTTATTTGTATATAATAGCAATATAATAATTTTAAAATTTAATCTTTAATTATTGTTATTCGCGTATTTTCTTCTAAATTGAATACAATACGTTAAAAAGTTGTTTTGCTAGTTAACGAGAAATTTAAGTGCTTAACTAGTTCGCGTTTCAAAAAGCAGAAAACTGTAAATTTAATGACAATATTTATTTTAAAAATACTAACGAATTTTACTTAACGAATAACAACATTAAATAGTAGTTTCAATAATATTAAGTTTTTTTAGAAGAAAAAAAAATACAATAAAGTTTTTTTTTACTAAAGGGAAAAAAAACATACCTTTTTCTTGATAAATCTGTTTTCAAATTTAAAGAATATAAATATTAAAAATAATCCTTAAATATGTAGCAATAACGTCAATTTCTAATCATTTTCACCAGAATGTAGGAAAATATATCAAATCATGTCATTCCCTTTTTTTTTTAAAAAAATGAACCACTTCACATAATAACTCACAACCACGAGCAAAACAAAGTCACAGAGCCAGAGCACAACATCAACAAAAAGGAACAAAACCAGCGAACAATTGATTCACCAAAGCTAGCAGCAGCCGGTGTCATCTAACATTACTCTACATTGGCACGAGGAATAAGAATGATTCGTTTCTTATGCAACCGCAAGAGGGCGCACTCCGTCGACTCGTATATTTCAAAGAAGAAGAAGGGGTAAAGCGCAGGTTTAGTAGTCTATTCTTCACTGTAATGCGAAGGGCTGGGGAAGTAATTTCTCTGAAAAATTAAAGCATTTGTTTTTAAGATTGATGATGAGGATGAGAATTAGTTTTCAGCGAGGCTCTTGCATCTGTTGTTGGTTTTATTTATTTAATTCAATTAGATTTTCAAACTAGCGCAAAGAAACGTCTGGCATAGAATTAAGTCAACTATTCTATTCTTAATGTATTTTAAGATGTATCTGTGCAGTTTTAGATTAAATTATCCCCTTACAAAAAATAAAATAAAATAAAAAATAAACATTTAGTAAACAAAATAAAATTTACTTAGTCTCTTAAGAAATATAACTTACTTAAATATATAAATTTTGATGAAATATAAGCAGGTTTTATTTTACACACGAAACAGACTTATTTATTTCGAACAGATTTTATTTTATTTTGTATTAGTAATTGCGCATTTTATTTTATTTTACCCACCTAGATTTAAATTTACTTTGTCCTCATGTAGTGGATGTTAATGTTGAAATATTTGTTATATTGGATCAAGCATTGAAAAAAGAAATATTCCCCTTGGAGAACATATTAAGTAAAGTAACTGAATTTGAACAGGAAAACCACGAAATCTCCCTACATTCTGCAAGACCATACTAGAGCTTTAACGCTTATTCACTTAGATATTGTACAATGTGCGGTGATTGGTTGTATGAGGGTAGCAAAATACGAACCAATCAAGCATATACTAGTCGGGAATCAAATCCGAGCAGCCTGTTTCAAAGGTGAATATGAGCACACTATCATTCAAGCTTAAATATGAGTAGACTGAAAAATGTGGTATATTATTAAAAAAGTTTAATATCAAACATTCATTTTAAATATCGCACGGATAAACTATGCCTTGATTCTGGTATATATGCCTGCCCACTATGTACCGTTAAACTGATTTTTGTAAAACCTTATTTTGATCATAAAACACTGCTCCTAATAGATCACCGAAGTCGCGCATCACTCGAATCAATCAGTAAACGGATAGGTGACCACTTTGATTAGTCTGCAAAAGGACCGATATCAGTCCTCGTTCTACCATAATGTTTACGAGATACCAAAGTAGGGGAGCCATCCCCTCTGCAGAGGATCAAAACTATGAGGAGGAAGTGAAAGCTTACTTTGCTAGTGTGGGTCTTCCTGGCCAAGCAATATCGCCCTTCCACCATACTGTTTGTAGTGCAGATGTAGGGGATTTGAATCTTGCCTAGATGTACTTCTGTATTGCTTTTCTCTAATTTGGTTTTCATACTGACAGAGGCTTATAAACCATACTTTGTAATGAGCCCACAAGTATGATTAAGCATGTGTACTTATACTTTTATTTACTTCACACTATGAACTATTGGCGACTGTCCGGGAAACATCCCTGAAGATGATCTGGAGACAACATACGTAAGTCACATCCCGTTTTACAGGAAAGACGCAATCACACACCATCAATCTATCCACAGATCGTAATTTTGACCTGAACCAGAGCTCATCAATCTCCGATGAAGTACTTCCAGAGGTTTCGATTTGTTCCGAGAACTTAGAGGACTTTGTGACCCTGACAAATTTAGCAAGAACCAATCACAATTTCGTACACGGGGAGTCTTCAGCCGGTGGGTATCGAACTCACCACCTCTCGGACGTGGGCCCAACTTCCTACCAGCCAGGCTATCCCTGTCATGCATAAGTATGCGTAGCAATAAATAAAATAAAAACTTTGCCAGTCTTTCCAGCATGTAAAAGCAAACACTCCGTGGGTATCTGAGAATTACACCACCCTGTACAAATACGTATTAAATCTTATTGCTGAATCTTAAACATCGTTTTTGTACCACCTTGTAGCATTGAAGAATTATACTTAAATAAAATTACTTGTTATAAGCATTCGTTTTATAATTGTTCATTATCAAAAAGAGTATTGAAAAGCGATAATCAAAGATTAACCTTTCCTTACAGAGACTGTCCATGTATGGTGCTGCCATCTATGCGTGAATGAGAGCATCGTATTCTAAAAAGACCAGGATCACAAATTGAAGAGTGCAGGACAGTGGAAACTCCACATGTATTGAATAGAATGGAATGGGGGAAATATTTTAGTGTCAATGCTGGACTCGAACCCCGCACTATCGGTCGTAAGATTCACAGATTAGCCCTCTCGGATATAATATGTATCCAGCCGCAAGGAACTAATTGGCTTCATTAGGTGTGCCTAATTGGTGCGATAAAATTCTAATTGCTTAACCGTATTAGGTGAAGGCAGTTAATAAACGGTTTTTCTTATAGTTAGTAGTTTGAATACCATCTTATTTATAGTTATTTGACAGTTTTGTTTTAATGTGGTGAAATAACATTTAAATAAATTGTTATTTAACCATTTTTTTCCAAAAAAGAATTTTTGACCGTGAAATGTTTCAAAAACTTTGCTCATTTTGATCCTTATATTCCTTAACTTTTGTATAAAATTTTCCAATTACTCATTTTGGATGTTTGAGACAAGTATGCTTGAACAATTATGTTAGAAATTGAGACAGGAAATATTAGGATAGATAACATAGTATATTAGCATAAAAAAACATAAATTCATAATTATTTTTTCGAAATTAATGCATTTTTAAATAAAAAATATATTTATAAATATATTACTTTTTCAAAAATTATACTTCGTTAAAACATATGGATTTTAAACAGTTATATTTTTAATTTGGAAACAATCTAACAAGAGCAAAAAATAAAACAATTTGAAATAATTTTATTCTTGTATGAAATAAAAAATACTTCTTCGCATATTAAGAATCACTATTAATTGAATGTATTATTTATTGGCTTAAATCCAACTATATAATTGCATGAAAAATATATAAATTGAAAATTTTTTCAAAAAGAATGCTTCATTAAAACATGTGGTATTTACCAAATCAGAATTATACTTTGGAAAAATTTAAATAGGAAAAAATAATATTTTGATATAAAGATATTTTATTCGTCAACTTGATGAAAAGAAATTATTGTATCTCATAGTAAAAAATGCTATTTACTCGATATAAATCATTCTTGATTAGAATCCAAATATATAATTATTAAAATATTAAATAGAACATACATAAAAATATACAAATAACATACATAAAAAAACATATACTTAACACACATACCTAGCATACACATTCAAAAAAAACATTTTATTTCATAGTAAAAATTGCCATTTACTCGATATAAATCTTTCTTGATTAGAATTCAATATATAATTATTTAAATATTAAACAGAACATGTATAAAAAATATGCAAATAACATACAAAAAAACATATATACTTAACATACATACCTAACATACATATATAACATAAAAAGCCTGTGCATAAAAATATACATAAAACATATATGCGTAAAATATATAATCATAGAACGTTCATAGAAAAACATGTATACATAAATATTATATAGCCACAGATAAAAGCACTTTATTTAACAATTGGTATTTAAAGAATCAGATATATAGTTTGGGAACAATTAAATTTGAAACTATATAATGTAAGTTATAAATAAATTTTCTTCCTGAATTGAATTTTAAAAAAAATTCAGAGCATATTAAAAATCACCATAACCACGATATATTTTTTATTAGTTGTAAACCAGATATATAATTAAATAAAAAAATTTCAAAAGGAATGCTTGATTAAAACAAGTAGAATTTCGTCAAAATATAATCTATTATAAATGCATATCTTTGACACAATAAAATATGGAACAAATTTTTTCATACAGATTCTAAAGTTATTTTATTCCTGACAAAGTAAAAAAATGGCTTATTAAAAATCGATGCATTTTTGTTGGATAGAATCCAAATATATAAAAACACAAAAAGTCTATACATTATCACGTTTTTAAAACGAATATTTCATTAAAACACTTTTGGTACTTTTTTCCGTCAGATTTATAGTTTGAGAACAATTAGTTATGAAAAAAAATAATACAAAGTAGGATTTAAAGCCATTTTATTCTTCAATGGAATAAAAAAAACATTTTATCGCGTATTAAAAATCACCATTAATTCCACATACTCCACATATTTCTCTGATTGGATAGAATCCAACCAAAGAAAAAAGACACCATTATCCTTTCGACAAAAATGATGAAGATGTTATGTGAATTTACTGTCTCTGGAGAAAATGCGTACGAATACATTTCGGAAAATACTTATATCTATATTTTTTCAAACAACTAGGCAATTTTCGAAAAAGTATTTTCCTTTATATTTGAAAGATTTTTTTTATTAAACGACATACTCAGGATTTTCGAGTAGATAGCTTAAAAAAAAACTCTACTTAGAAGTATTGAATTTGCAAATATATAAAAGGCGTCTCAATTTCTTTCATTTAGAAGATAGTATGAATCGTTAAGAACTTCTATATTTTACTACTGCTGTTTACGTAACAAAATACCTTTTCTATATTTTAACTGTTTTTCTTACATAATAAGTTTAAAATTGAAGGAAAAATCGGTTTGAAATAAGCCTTATTGATCTTTTTCTTAATTTCTTAACCTCAACTAAATTTCTTTCATTTAAAATATAGTATGAATCGTTAAGAACTTCTATATTCTACTACTGCTATTTACGTAACAAGATACCTTTACTATATTTTAACTGTTTTTCTTACATAATAAGTTTAAATTTGAAGGAAAAATCGGTTTCAAATAAGCCTTATTGATCTTTTTCTTAATTTCGTAGCCTCATCTAAATTTCTTTCATTTTAAATATAGTATAAATCGTTAAGAACTTCTGCATTTTACTACTGCTGTTTACGTAACAAAATACCTTTTCTATATTTTAACGGTTTTCCTTACATAATAAGTTTAAAATTGAAGGAAAAATCGGTTTGAAATAAGCCTTATTGATCTTTTTCTTAATTTCTTAACCTCATCTCAATTTCTTTCATTTAAAATATAGTATAAATCGATAAGAACTTCTACATTTTACTACTGCTGTTTACGTATACCGTTACTATATTTTAGCTGTTTTACTTACATAATAAGTTTAAAATTGAAGGAAAAATCGGTTTGAAATAAGCCTTATTGATCTTTTTCTTAATTTCTTAACCTCATCTCAATTTCTTTCATTTAAAATGTAGTATAAATCGATAAGAACTTCTATATTTTACTACTGCTGTTTACATAACAAGATACCGTTACTATATTTTAACTGTTTTACTTACATAATAAGTTCAAAATTAAAGGAAAAATCGGTTTGAAATAAGCCTTATTGATCTTTTTCTTAATTTCTTAACCTCATCTAAATTTCCCTTCGTTATTAAATTAGGAAACGAGACTTAAACACACATATATTATAAAAACAAATTTCTAAGTTCTTCTTTTAATTTTTTACTATGTAATTTTTTTAAGTTGATAATGAAATCCGCTTTAAAATGAAAGCCTTCAGATGCATTCGCTTAATTAGTTTATTTTTCTTCTACTTGTAATTAGTTTAAAAGATAAAAATGACTGCAGTCTTTCTTCTTTTTTTTTAAAGAAACATCATACAATTACTCTAATTAATGAGCTAACAACCTGTCGTTTAAGAAAGTACCTAACACATTTTCGTAGATAAATTGGATATATCAGTGCACAAATTTATAAGAGTAATATAAATTTTTGAAAAGATTTAAATAAGTTTTAGTTTCAGTGACAGTTTTAGTTTAATGTTTCCGTTCATAAGTTTTAGTTTTAGTTGACAGCGCTACAGATTTTTAAGAGTTTCAAGTCAATATTCTATTTAATATCTAGACCCGAAAGTTAATCTTACTTTACCTTTTTTTAAGATGATCTAGTAACTAAACACATTAATCATTTTTTCACATCTGTTTATCGTAAACATTTTGCCGTCTCTGGATCCCCTCTTGCTAATTCTAAACGCTCTAATTGCCAGAAAATTTCTGCGTTTCACACTTCCGTTTACCGCGCATTAAAGCTTTGCTTTGACACTTCTTTAAACTCCTAAACTTCCTCCGATCGTTTGCTGTTAATCGTGGATTATCGGTAAACGATATAGCTCTTACTAAACCCATTAGAGATAAAAGCTCTTTTTTTTAATCTTATTGCTCGTTACTTTACAGTTTTTCTCTCTCATTTGCTACAAAATTGCCCAATAGCCTACTCTGTTTTGGTTTTAAAAGTCATTTTCAGGTCTGTTAACGAAATTAAATTTAATTTATTTAAAGAATCTTTCAGCGTTAAAAATAACTCAGGCATTTACCACGTACCTTCCCAGTGAGACCTTGGCTATATCGAACAAACCATACGTGTTTTAACGTTTAGGCTAAAGGAAAACGATTAATATATCCATTATGAAGAATGCGATAAATCATCAGTTGTAACACATTGTTAGAATTTTGATCATAAATTCTATTTCGACAGTATTAAAATTATTTCCACATCTCTCACATCAGCTCATCTTGATTGCCTGGAATCATGTTTCATTCATATAAATGTAACTTCCCTTGTTAATGACTTGAAATCCTCAGCACCTCTTCAAAGCGCGTGGAAATGCATTTTGCTGTAATTTGACTCTCTCGGCGTTTTTAATTTCGTTTTGAAACAGTAATTATTTTCTGTTTAACACTCTCGGCTACCGCGGTTTTTCTAGTTTTGTTTTTTATCTTTTTTTCCTTTGGACATTTTACATGTTATATTTCAAACCACTTTTGTTTTCCTCATCAACTTCTGGCAAGTCTTGAAAATAGGCGTTTATTTTTGAGACCTTGAAATACGTCTACTTTTATTACCAACTTTAAATTTTTTTGAAGCCAATGAAATTTTATATCATTAAGTATACCACATATTCTTGTTGATTGTGTTGATAGATATTTTTTATCTGTATTTTTTAATTATAATTTATTTAAAAAAAAAGCTGAACAATTGAAAATCCCTTTTTGCACACTGTTTCGAAACAGTTGTTTTGGAGGAAAAAAATATACTGTATAACAATCTATAACAATACATAAAAATATATTGTATAACAATATAAACAGTATATTTTTGTAACAACGTATACAATATAGTTTTGTAACAATATACTAAATTTTTTAAGGCTCCGTGCATAGCCAAGTGAAGTTTTCAATCAAGTATATTATAGAAAATAGTGCAGAAATTTTATATTCTTACTTAGCTTCGAAGACACTCTTACGGGCGGTTGTCACGGAACACCCTGTATTTTTATTGACACTCCTTTTGACAAAATGAGTATTCGCTTGTTTTAAATATCATGGAAAAAAATACGGCTAGCTATTTTTTAATATTGTTTCAAAAGTAGAGTTTTGTTTAAAACTCTCGTAGATTCTTTTAAAGAAATTATTGATGTGGGAAAATGAAACTTTTTTCCGAAGAGTATAAATTAAAGTGTCAAAAACTAGCGCCTTCAGTTAGAGTATGTCAAGTAAGTCTCTTGTTTTTGGTTGTCTTAGAAAGAATTGAAGTTACTCTAGTGATGAAAAATTCAGTTTGGAGGGAGAGAAGAAAAAGAAAAAAAAAGATTTCTTTGTTCTTTTATGTCTGCAGGGTTTTCAAACAAATATTTTTCGCCATAAAAAGTTTTTAGAGGAATTTGTTTTTGAAGTTGATAAATACGTAATTACAACTATAAAGAAAGGGGAAAAAATACTTTAAGGGTGCTGATTCTCAAAAATTATGTCTTACTTAATAAAAAGAGAAAGGTATATAGCTTTATAAAAAACATGATTGATATTTTGTTTCTGTTTACTTGAAACACACTTTTTTTTAATATTAAATGTCTTGATGTCCTGACTAATAAAAACTGCCTTACATTTTTCGACATATTTTTCAACATAATGTTTTAAAAGAAAAATAATGAAATATTTATTTAAGTAGTTTTGTTTTTTGATATACGTAATGATATTAATTAAGCAAAAAAAATCAAACATATTTATTAAGTTAAATGATTTTATATTTTTTAAATATTTCCTCTTCATTAACTCTTTGACGCAGAATTTTTTGAAAGCTATTTTTCATAATTTTCCATTGTTTTTTATTAATTTAGGTCAAAATAAGTTAAAGATACTATAATAAACATTTTAATAATTTATTGTTATGAAATACAGCATGAAACTCTGATGTCTTCTTTTGCGTTAAAGGTAAAATCTTCCAAACAATACAGTGTGCAACAATACTATAAGATCACTGAAGCTTATTTTATAACCAGTGTTGAACAGCAGACCCAAATTTTATGGGTTTACGACTACTAATGTTCAACTCCGTAGCCTTGTAAGTCTGAGCCCAATCCAGCAGACAAGGGAACTCCTGGATCAAGCATTGGCAGAAATTTTCCTTCGTGGAGGACTTTTTGATGGAGCTAACCCACATTTGCGTTACATGGAGAGGAAGACCACTAGAACCTCCCACGGTTAGTCTGACGGCAAGGGGACTCTAACCCATGATCCGTCTACCACTGAGGATATTTCACGTTAGCACTGTGGTCAGTCCAAGTCGGATGCGGACCAGCTATCGCCGGGATCGAACCTCGGTTCACCTCATTGGAAGACGAACACTCTAACCCCTGAGCCATTGCGGCTCTGTGACTTTTATTATAAGTAATATAAATTTTCAAAAATTAACTTAAGATCATTAAAATGAATAAAAAACAAAATACATGTATATAATTTTTAAGAGACACACTTAAATGTAAATATTTTGTCAGCAATTTCAAAATTTTCCCCCTGAAATGTCTGTCCCAAAATTATAAGACCACCAGTTAAAATGAATTTTTTTCAGAACTACTGAAAGTCTATCCACTATTTTTATGGATTAATTAAAGCCTCGAGTTTACATCAATCTAATTAAGTCTTCAAGCTAAGTTTTTGGAATTTTGTGGCTTTCATTCATGATAGCTTCTACCAGGTAAATACAGAATTATATTGGTGGTTATTTGCATACACTTAGTAGCCCGACAAGTTTTCTGTAGAATTTAAGATCAGGACTTTGGCTTATTTCAGGGCTTATTATTGAGGCTTATTATTAACTTTTTTCAGTTGCTACACTATTTTAAAATTATTTATTTTAGGCATTGCACTATAAAAATGAATTACATTTGGGGTCGTTTAATAATTTTGTAACACACTGTAATTTTCCAAACTTGCACTTATTTCAATTATTTAGATGCAAGAAAAACAATTTTCATCATTGAAACTTCTTCTGTTGCATCATTGAAACTGTTTCTTCTACGAAGAAAAAAAACATTTTCTCTTCTGTCGTTTATCACTTAATTATATGATTTTTGTAGATTCATAAAAGTCAAACTGAATGCGAAGATTTTTAAGATTACGAAAGAAACAATTTCGATTCTTGAATGAATAATCCCGAGAAATTGAAACGGAAAGATATACTTAAAGATTAAAAGCTTCATTTTCTTAAAAAAAAATGAAGATGATAATCAAAGTCGACATATTTCGAGCGCTCAAAAATAGGCACCCATTCTCCCGACGTGAAATCTGAGAAAGATATTTGAAATAGAAAACGTAAAGTTTCGACCAAAAAAACGCACACTAACCTTTGCTCTGACTCTTTTTCCTTAAACTCTGAACTTAATTTCCAGTCTGGATCACTTTTCTCATTTTTTTAATTTCTCAAGGCATTTTGGGTAACATTTAACTAAATGAGCTATTTTTACTAATTCAAACTTGCTGAACACAAATTTCGATGAAATTTAATTTCACTTCGATATTTTGATCAGATTCTCAGAATACGAAACAATATATATATATTATTTTTTTGTCGTATGCCGATTTTAGGCAGTGGGGGTGCGATTGTTCTTGTTTTTCAGTGGCGCCATCTATGGCCAGAAATTCGACTTCTGCCCCGCCACTCACACAACCCGTTTATAAGGCGGGTCGCATTCACACACAAAGGAGAAAGGACATAGAACACACAGAGAGAGAAAGAAACATGCATGCCTTGCCCGGGACTTGAACCCAGGACCTTTCTGATGCAAGGACAGTTCCCTGCCCCCTACACAGGCCGGTCGGCACAATATCTTGTGATAGATAATATTAAGATACTTTGTCTCCCGGGGACATATATATTTATTTATTTGTATTTTAAGACAATATATTGTATTATCTTAGTCATGAAATACTGTAATTGTTACAGGTGGTTCAAGAAACTTTATAGTTATATTTGGTCCGAAAAGTGCTTTATAAATTAATATTTCATTCTAGTTATTTTGAGATTTAATAGTCAAAAGTTAATAGTATGATTTATTTGAGGCCTCCTAAACTATATTTTTCTGTTGCTAATATATATTTTGATTTTAATTTTACCCTTAAATTTAGCGTTCGATCAAAGAAACTATATATTAAGATGTCCCGCTACAGAAACTACTTTTTACCTATGGATGAATGAAAAAGAAATGAATGAGTTGCGCGAGTGCCAATACCATTGACCAATGGTAATTTGAATGAAATATTTACAGTAATCATACTTATACCATTAATATATATTTTCATAGTATTTTTCAAATTATTATAGTATTCAAAAAATTTCACATTACTTAGAAATTATTTTGATAATTTTTTATGGAATGTTTAATTACACAGGTCGTTTAATCGTCCTTTTTTTGAGCTAGTACGAAGTCCGGAACAGATACACATCACAGTGCAAATTAAGTTTTTTAATTAAGAAGGTTTTCGTAGTTTCCCTCTCCATCTAACGTAAATGCTAGTCAGTTTTATTAAAAAGTCCTCTACGAATGTAAATTTCTCCCAATTCTTGATCTCGGAGTTAGCTTGTCTTCTGGATTCTGGAAATTACGAAGCTACGGACTTGAACATTTGTAGTTGTAAATGTTACTGAATCGAAGAATGACATGTTAAAATCGAAGAATGACATGTTTATTAGAACATTACACAGAGAGTTACACAGTTGGAACATACACTGGGACTGGAGAAATAGAGAAGAACATCAGAGAAACAGAGTTACTTGTATTTATAGCCTTCTTGGAAGCAAACTTAACCGCCGAACAGAACATTCTGATAACATGCTGACATAGAAAAAAGCTACTTCAAATAAGTACGATTACAGTTTTTCCTCAACAGTAAACTCAAAATTGGATCTGCAACAACGGTTTTAAAATAAAATTACAATCCTCACAATCAAGACTTTTCGGGATACAAACAATTCTGATAAACTCAAACTCGCTAGGCATTTTTTATTTGGGATAATTGCATTGGAAAACGCTTCGGTCAAAAAACCGAAAAAATTATGCGGTATACATAGGGTGGTCTCAATCGGAAAAAAATTAAAAAGGGATGTAAAATGTTTCAAGATGCTGTTCGAAATTGTAAAGGTTTTAATACAACTCTAACTATAAAAATTAAGTTGATCAATTTAAACATCTCGATTAGAAATACATTATTATAAAAAGAAATTATTAAACTTTGTTTCTGCAATATTTCTCAGGCATTTTTAAAATAAATGAATTTTTATTTTAACCCTTTAAGAGCTGACATTCTCAGAATTCTTTTTCAGCTTAGAGAAACAGAACATCCGCATTCACCATAATAATTTAATAATATAAATATTTTTTGTCAAATTTTTTAACAGGAATATTTTAAAACACAAGTGATAGCACTAGAAATTTTAAATTTATCCATGCATAAAGGTATATTTTTATAAGGCAATAAAATATTGCGTTTCCGCAACATAAGTCTGGAATAAACTAACGAAGAACTTTATCAGGTCTTCTTTTCCGGAAAATGTAAAGAACTGGCATTTAAATGTAAAGAACTGGCAATCTTAAATTTATCCATGCATAAAGGTATATTTTTATAAGGCTATAAAAGATTGCGTTTCCGCAACATAAGTCTGGGATAAACTAACGAAGAACTTTATCAGGTCTTCTTTTCCGGAAAATGTAAAGAACTGGCATTAAAAATACTTAAAATTGGTGGGAGAAAAGAATAAGAACTGGTTGAAAAAATATTTAATCTTTACCTTTCACTTGTGCAAGTAAAATATCCTTTACTGGCACTAATTTTTAACAGTTATAGTATTCTTAATGCTTTAATATAATTGCTTCTTTATGTAAATTAGACTGCCAATGGGTGACGAATGATTAATATCGAATGCATTATAGTATTTTCCAACTTCGATGCAAATATGTGTGTTATAATAAAGTAAAAGAAGTGGCAATCAAAAACAGTTATTTCTCCAGATCCAGAAGTTGAATTTCTTCTGATCAAAAAATAGAAACGAAATGTTTTTACTACCAGTTTCTTATATTTTCTGTATGAGTAGCAATCCTGAGTGAAACAAATTGTAATCGCAGAATATTTATGCGGACGGAATTTTAAATTTTTATTATTTTGATGAACATCAAGAGTTTTTATCGCTTAAAATACTAATGCGTTTCTGTTTCCAATGGAGTAAAAGAAGTAGTAATCAAAGACAGTTACTTCTTCTAATCAAGAAATAGAAACGAAATGTTCTTACTACCAGTTTCTTATCTTGTCTGTATGAGTAGCAATCCTGAATTAAATAATTTATAATGGCAGAATATTTATACGGACGGAATTTTAAATTTCTATCATTTTGATGATCATCAAGAATTATGAATGCTTAATATACTAATACGTTTCTGTTTCCAATAGAGTAAAAGAAGTGATAAACAAAAACAGTTATTTCTTCTAATCAAAAAATCGAAACGAAATGTTCCTTCTACCAGTTTCTTATCTTTTCTGTATGAGTAACAATCCTGAGTGAAATAATTTGTAATCGCAGAATATTTATACGGACGGAATTTTAAATTTCTATCATTTTGATGAACATCAAGAATTATGAATGCTTAATATACTAATACGTTTCTGTTTCCAATGGAGTAAAAGAAGTGATAAACAAAAACAGTTATTTCTTCTAATCAAAAAATCGAAACGAAATGTTCTTACTGCCAATTTCTTATCTTTTCTGTATGAGTAGCAATCCTGAGTGAAATCATTTGTAATCGAAGAATATTTATTCAGGCGGAATTTTAAATTTTTATCATACATCAAGAATTCTAAATGTTAGCAATGTTCTAATGAATTTCTGTTTCCAATTTACGGAAAAATTCCATCAAGCTAGAACTAAAACTAGAATTAAAGTTTTAGTTACTAGCGTAACTTTGGAATTAAAATTAATTCATTAATGTAACAATAAACTGCAGTGGACTCGAATATTACATGGCATTAAAGATTTATGATATCCTCTGAAATAGTTGGGCACTGATTATTTATGAACTTCATGTTTACATCATTAAAAGCTTCATTTCTGTTTCGAAATCAGAGAAAGTACCATTTTGAATAAGTTTGCAACATAATCAATAATGGCGTGGGCTGATAGATTACTTTGCATTGTACTCTTGTCGTTATTTATCTCTCAAAATATTAAATTTTCACTCTAAAAGTTTTTACATTATTTCAATTTTTTTAAAAATCCTTATTACCATTTTCTCTCCTTTAGTAATACTCGACATTGCCAGGAAAGCAATACGCGTCTTCCTAAATTTTAAAATTTTAATGTCTAAAATGGTAGCCGCATTTTCCTATTAAAAATCAAGAAATAGAAGAAGAATTTTGACAATTTTCAAGAATTTTTTGAGAAAAACACGATATTTTGATTTACAGGACATGTTAACAATTTAAAAAATATATAAATATATATATATTTAGTGCTAAAACTAAAAAACTTTCTTCAAGTTGAGTAATTGCTATATTGCCCTAATTCTCATTTCCAGCAATAAAGTACGTTGAAAAAAATTTCGAAATCTTGCCAAAGAATATGGAGATTATATTCTTTAATCCAAATATATTTTCTTTCTTCCAAAGAATATAGAGCATATATATACAGCATTTCACAATATCAATAAATGAATCTGGTCAGTACAAAATAAAAATATTTATGTTCCTTCTACGAATGATATTGAATTAATTCTAGGAAATATATATCATTAGTAGAAGAGGCATATGTATTTCTATTGTCTACATGACGCAATGATCGAATTAATTTATTAATATTATGAACTGCTCTCATATTTCCTATTACTACAGCAATATTGTTCGTAAAAGGAATATGTGTGTTTTTATTATTTGGATAACATAATGACCAAATTAATTTTTTAATATTATATGAATGTTTCATATTTTATTGATCAAAATATCCCTTTTCCAAATATTTTGCTTTTTAGTGTGTAAAAAACTAAATAAAGAATTAAAAAACCAAAAGTAAGATGGTAAAATTTTGTGAAATAGCTTCTTTCTATTTATTTAATACAAAAACGAGGTTAATTCATCACAAGTCCCTTTTGGATTTGACTGAAAAGTCGTTTGTTTTCATAAAGCAATATTATCATTTGATATTTTTTCTCTGGGGAGTCATTTAGTTCTTCTTTAAAATAAAATGTTTTCCAGAAAATGACATTAGAACTGAATACCAAACTTCCACATTCACTTCTGGCAATTTAAAAAGAAAGGGAACTTCTCGAAAAATAAATAAATAAAGACTTAATGCGTTTGAACTTATCGCTAATCTCTGAGGAGTTATATCGACGCTCAAAAAGTAAATAAAAAATTTTAATAGAAAATAACGTTTACTACTCTTGATTAGTCTTTTTGTAACTGGTATCTCCCTATTTTTAATTCAAATAAACTATTCTTTGGGATGAGTTTTCAAACAAATCATACAGTTTGCTTCTGATATTTGTTTATTTTTTCCATCTATTTAAGAACATCTTATTTAACCGTTTTACGCAATGCCGAATATTTTACATGAAGGCCCGAAAAAGGGCGATGATTTTAAAAACCAATTAAAGAAGAATGGGAAAAAAAGTATGGTTCATATTCAGGTTACTTAGTACCTGTCCTTGTAGGCTCTCACTGATACATCAGATCTGACATGACTCTAAGATAATCACATAGGTAAACATAGTCTAGTATATGCACAGCTCAAACATTAATATAGAAAAAAAAAACAATGGCAATATAAGTGGACCGCCGATGGACCCATCTCCCCTGCGACTGTTCGCAGCTTCTGGCGAGTTGCTTCCTGGTTACACCCGTCCGACATATATGGATCATATAAGAAAGGCTATGTACAATATATGTAATTTTTTTTTCTATTTATAATCCTTCTTGGATAGTATACCATCTGGTGAGAAAAAGGCTGCCAACGGGCTGTGTGTAATATTTTCAGTTAAGAATTCTTTGTTAAAGGTATCATTAAATTTTGCTTTGTCACATTTTTTCTGCTTTATTGAAAAAAATTGGCATTCAGTGAACTGGCACATCCTGTTTAAGAGAGATTTTTGTGAAATGATTATTCCAGTGGCAGTGAACTGAAGCTAAATTTCTTAAATAGATTTTTTAAAAGCTTATATCACAGCTTAAGAACTAAACCATTACTCAGCCTGACTCTTCTAATGTGTGTTTAAAACATTTATATGCAGTGGATGCAAAACCTTTTTCAACTCTAATGTAATTGTTTTCCAGTTCCCTCCTGGATAATGACCTAGGTCATACAGGTACCTGAATTGCAGATTTGTTGGCCACTTTTTCAGGGGCACCATATTAGGAGGGCCCACGTTGCTCCCACAGTAAGGACAGATAGTACAGAGAAGGAAAGAACATCCATTCCTTGCCCGGGATTCGAACCCAGAACCTTTCTGATACAAGAGCAGTTCCCTAACCCCTACACAGGCCGGTCGGCACTCTAATATAATAAAATATAATACTACATTACTTTTCTAATATCACTGTGAAAGCTTTTTTTTTAAATGCGGAAATTCCTCAGTAATTGGGGAGTATGGTTTATATATATATTTGCAATTTTCCATTCCGAAATACAAAATTAGAAACAAGAAATTTACTACAGTAAGGTTTCACCCAATGTTTCCGAAGTTCAACTTAATTTTGCATTTTCTTTTTATTAGATCGTCCGGAAAGTTCCTACCGAATTTCGAGAGGCGGAAATCCCAAAGATCCGCCAAAAGTATTCAAGTGATGGCAAACTTCATACTAAAAAATTTTTTGTTTTTAAAAATACATCATTAAGTTTTTCAGATTACAACAAAGATCTTATCGCATTATATAGAAGTCTGATACAACACTGTAGATTAATATCTTTATACCTGCCAACTTGTATGATAGCTGAAACAATATTTTACATAGTGGTAGTAAAGAAATTTAAGAGCTAACAAATAGATAAGCTACTGACTAACTGATGCATTTAAATCAGAATACCTAACTCAGATGATTATTTTCTCCTTTATCTAATTTGATAATAATTAAGGGTAAGAAAGGATAAGGAATGATAGCAAAAAAATAGATCTGAATTGGGTATAGATAAGCTGAACTGAACTCTGTTAAATATCTAGATACCTGAGGTCGGTACTGTCCTTTTCCCATTCATCTTTAACTTGAACTTTGTGGTGCTTCGATGAGGTGGTGGAATACAAATGAAGCAAAGAAGATTTCATGTGGATCATTAAGTCCTGAGTGTGTAGTTATGTGTAGTTGGGTGATAAGACAATAATGTAACATAGATAAGCTAACAAATAGATCATAGATAGATAGATTTTAATCATTAATTTGTCGTGGTAGGTTGAAAGTTTTTTCTTTTTTTGAACTTCAAATTAAAGATTTAATTTGTCAAAACGCTGCAATGTTGTATCTCTAAAAAAATGGCCCTCAATGACCATACAAGTTTGCAGCTATGTATCTTTCTCTTATTTTACTTTGACTGCATTTTATTACTCAACTAATGTCTAAACTTCATGATTTTAAATTAAATATCGCACTTATCAACTTATTGGGGCGGCCTGCGTCTCTCCGTACCCTACTAATTCCTTCATATAACATATTGTTTGTTATATGTCTTTAAATACCGAGGAATCAGTTAATGCTGCTTCGCGCAGCGCACTGAGATAGTTGTGTATTTAATCTATCTTATCTACTCTATCGTTATCTACTTGAAGTGTTTGTGAAATTTGGAAAAATTCAAATTGCTTTGATGGAGGCATGGTGGATCAGCGTTCACCTTCCAATGAGATGACCCAGATTCGAATCCCAGAGGCGGCTGGTTGATACGAACTCTGCTCCTGGCTCTCACCGACCACACTGCTGACTTAAAATATCCTCAGTGGTAAACGAGTCATGGGTTAAAATCTCCTTGTCGTCGTTTTCCACTCCATGTAGAGCGAATGCGGGTTAGTTAAATTAAAATGTCCTCCTCGAAGGCTAATTTGTTCCGATGTTCATTGTTTTTTAAACCACTATATCACACGTATTGTTACCATTCCTTACCCAACAACTTTGATACCCTAAACTGCTGACCCTAAGATATTAAATTTATTTTAACGGGGTGAATCCCTTCTAAAATACATATTTTTTCAAATTTTGAAGGAGAATTTGCAATAAAAAATACATATTTAGGCACTAAGTTGGAAAAAAATACCTATTTTTTTTTTTTTTTTTTTGCAGACAAAGGTAGAAGATTCTAAATTCTCCAAAACTATGTTTACAATCCTTTCTGAAAAATATTAAACATACCAACATAAATATTCTATATTATAACCATCATTGAACAGCCGAAAAGATTCTGAGTTTACGACTATCAAGGCTTAACTCCGTAGCCTTGCAATTTTGAACCTAAACCAGAAAACAAGGGAACTCCTGCATTAAACATTGGGACAAACTAGCTTCCGTGGAGAACTTTTTGATGGAACTGACTCGCATTTGCCTTACATGGAAAAGAAAACCACGGTTAACCCAACGGCAAAGGGATTCTATCTCATGATCCGTCTACCACTGGGGATATTTCACGCCAGCACTGTGGTCGGTACAAGCCGCGAGCAGAATTCGTATCAACCATTCGAATCCGATAACCTCACTGCGAGGTACCGTTTCCTGAGATACCGTGACTCTAACATAAATATTATCATTTTTGATTAGAAACATATTTTTATAAAAACATCACGAATAGTATCTAACTAAGTTTTAATCCAGGTAAAAATAATTTCCGTGCTTTATTTTAAATCAATAAAATGTTATAAAAAAAACACTTTTGGAAAAAAAAATTCTGCATAGAAAAACTGCTACCATTTTGGTAGAATATTTTGTGCCAGAGAGAAAATTATTGAACGTGAAATCGCTGAGAGGCTTTTTCTTTACGACTCTCCTATTTCACTGTTCAAAAATACCCACCAATCATGAGATTTAAGAAGAAATATTTCCATAAAAAAAAATAAAGTATTATCGATTTTGAGGGAAAAAACATTTTCCTAAAAAACCATTAATCAGTTTGACAGATTAAGGAATATGTTTGTTAAATAAATTTTGGTCCTTGGATGACTTTTTAGCATTTTCCTTCATTTCATTTAAACTCATTTTTTTCTCGACAGAAAAAAAATTACTTATTAAAGATGAATCGAAGCCATTATTTCCTTACATTTTAGTATACAAATATACACATTAGATTCACCTTATTTTGCGAACAAAAACTTTTAACGGATGACTTAAAGGACAATATTCGAAAAATGTTATTTCAANTGGCACATAACGCATCTTACCCACACCTCTCCTCGAGTGTCTTCAGAGAACTTTCCATCACAAAAACTGCAAGTTGCATCGCTTGAGTCTGGTTTATCCCCACCGTTGACATTTATCAGATTCGTATCATCATCACTGTAGATAAGAGGAGGGTCATCGAGTCTGATGAGTCCGATGATTAATCGTATCGTTGCGTGGGCCGAATTTTCTTTTTTTGAAGGCCTTTCGTCTTCCCACCCTGCCCTCTGGCCGGTCTCTTACCCCGGGAAAGTTCAAGGACGTCTTCTTGAGAGCACTTGTCCAGCGTCTTGGTCAACTGATTCTTGTATGGTAATCCGGTGATGAGGCTGGACCTTGCTGCTTTGCGTCCACGAGTAGTGGTTATCTTCCTAATGTTGGGAACAGGAGATATGTCGAACGGAGAAATTGCACTTGAAGCTCCTGGGGAACATTGAGGTATTTTAGCTGCCTTATCAATTGGCATAACTAGAGCCTGATGTGCTAAACTCCACTAAAAAAAAGTTGGTGTAATTATGGTCACCCTTTAAATGGGGGCCCATATTTACACCAACCCCACCTAAGAAGGATGGCCATTATCACAAGTAACCTAAAAGCGTGCGTGACTAAAGGTGTGCTTCAAAAAATAGCTTAAGATCTCCGCTTTCCGGATATCACTGTCAAATTATTTTTAACTGAACATAAGTACATGAAAAGAAAACGATTTCACATACCTCTCAAAAGTTTGCAGTCCAGAATAATCACCAATTTGCACAATAACTTGCGCTGCATCCACACTACTTGAAAAAATGGTTTCAACTGCTCTGTACAATCTTATATTAGCAACTGGCGCCATATAAAGTCCTTGCCGCCAGTCTTCAGTACCTCCCATAGATACTAGGGAGGGGTGCCCATATTTACACCCGTGCCCATTTTTACACCTTCTCCTCTAGTATTTATTTTTTAGATAGCGAAAAAAGAAATGAACAACATTATGTTAATTTTAAGCTTACAGAAACGTTGCTGTTATTCCAACTAAGATCTTAATTTTACATTAACGAATGTTTTTAGGCGATGCGCAGATTATCTGGTAGTTTTTAGATTACCTAAATTATTTTAAGACCGAAACATTGGTGATTCAACAAACTACCCGAGTTAATCATCACATTATCTAGATTATCAGCAACACAACTGTAACATATATATAGATTTTGCATAAACAATTCTATAAGCTTTCATTTTTTTAATAAAATGACAATTCAATAATAAACAGAATTAGGTGTCTGCAAATGACGTCATGCGTAAGTGGCAAACTTCATTGGCTGCTGATTCGTGGTATTTTTTTATGCCACGATTCAGCGCCAATCAGATTCGACATCCAAGCGGGACGTCACTTACAAGTACCCAATTAAATCTAATCCAAAAATTTATTCAGTGTGATAATAAACCAAACTTAGTAGCAGTAATGACATGTTATTTGTACACAACCAGGTTATTTAAGTTTGTACACAACCAGGAATCAACTTGTACATAACCCATTCAGTTTGTACGCAGTGTTGTTTGTACACAACCAGGTTCGATCTTCTTCTCGAGTTGCAAGTACCATATTGGTAAATAATTTGCTATTTATTGCAGCTTAAAAAATCTGTTTTTATTGAATGAATTTCTTGACTATTGAGAAAAGTCAGCATGAGCATTTATTTAATTTAATGAAGTTAGTAAATAGAAATGGGCAGGTATAGCGCTTAAACATATGGATTGGGAATATTTTTCTTTAACTTCATAAAAATAATTCTTTAATTTTTTCTACTAATGATTAAACTTGCTGCTTTTCCGATATGATGCATCTTTCGTAAACTTTTATGCATGATATACCTGAGTTTAAAGAAACTATCATCACGCTATTGTTTCTCAAATAATTATGAATGATATAAAGAAGCTAAAAAACTACAAATAGAGTTATTTTGAATTTTCAAATTTCATTGTGGCTTCATGTTGTCTTATGATTGGGTTTATGCCATAGTTGTAAGTATTGTAGTTGGTACATTGATAGCTTTTCTAATTTGGAAAACAAAGAATCATACACCTTCAAAAATAGAAGGTAGACAAATCTTATCAAAAAATCAACGTTCAATATATTTTTCAAAATTTTATAATTTCAAGCAATCAATAGAAAAATATAATTTTGACTGCGATTTTAAGCACGAAAACTACTTAATAAATGATCTTAAAATTTCAAATACGCTGAAGGACCAAAATTTAACTAATGTGATCATAACAAATAGATCATTTTTAAGAAAACTGAAAGGATTGCCCGAGACATACGAATTCAAATCAACGGAAAATAGCATTTTACAAGAAAATCAAACAGAGGGTTCCTTTTTTCAAGATTATTCTACGAAACAATCTACAAACATACATTTTAAAAGATCCTTTGCTCGATACAGGAACATGAAAAAACCTCGGAAGTATTTATTTCTGCATAAGAATGAATCTAGAGAAAAATCCAAATTTTTCTTGAAAATTCCACCCATTTTAGTAAAAAATCTGAGAAATCAAAATTTTAGGAAAGCTGGTACTGCTTTATTTAGCAGAAAAGTATTAAAAAACGAAATTGAAACTAATTCTCATAATGCAATGAAGAAAGTCGATAACCGCAACACAAATTTCTTAGCATCTAGCAAAATTGTAGAAAATAAAATAAATAAATCAAAAATCGGTCAATTGAAAATGGATCAAGAGAAAGTGCTTTCGATTTATGAAGAAACAGCCAAAATTGATGAACTCCAAAGGTTAGAATATTTGAAAACAGCAACGAAATTCATAAGTCCTGCTACAGAATACCAAACAAAAGCGATGACTGATTATAAATTTACTGAAATGAGTACAATTTCACATTCTGATTATTTTTCTACAGAAAACGAACCAGACTTGGAAGATTCTACTTTGCTATTTACACTGGACTGGGATGTCGATGCAAATTTAACTAGTTCTTCACTCGTTCAACCAGAACTAACAACAATTCTCCGAAAGTCTTTATTTGCATATTCTACAGTTGCACCATCTCTCATAAAGAATTTAGCTAAATTCAACATGGACTCAACAGATTCCCCAACTGCATCGATACTGGAGAATTTAGCAAAACCCAGTACGGAATTTGAAGATTCCTCAATCGCACCTCTGAAGACCTTAATTACAGCCAATGTAGAATTGAAAGAATCCTCAATAGCTGCCTCTGCTCTGAAGATTTTAACTAAGCCTAGAGTGCAATTTTCATCAACAATATCTTCAAAAATCGCAAACAACACCAACGTTTCGAAGAATATTACAACAAGATTCAAAACTAAGCAAAATGAAACCACACCTAATTGGTTAAAACTCATCACAGAGAACTTAAATGCCTGGACTAAATGTACAGAGAAAAATGTATCAATTCTAAGTGAAGAAGAAGATAGCCTTGATCTTGAGACGTACATTTCATATGACAAGATCTCGTTCAATGAAACTTTTTTTTCTCATCCAAGTTTGGTATCTCTTGCAACAGTGGCTTATGTCATGAAAATAATCCTTCTGGGTAAGATAAAAATTTATCTTGTATTTACGTCAGTTATTTAAATATGATTCTTATAAAAATACATCAAGTTATCTTAATTATGATATTTTTTGATAACTTAATTTTTTAAAGCTCAAACTGCTAATGGCTTTTACAGAAAACTACACTTTAAATAACTGCCTGAAGAATTGAGAAATGTTTACAGTAGTAGTCTATACGTTGAGTATTTATTAAGAAAAATGTTGCATATTTATTAAAATAAAAACTTAGTTGCGAAGTTATGAAGTAAAATTCAGATTTATCTTCAATCTAAAATGGCTGTTGAAATTTTGAACAATAAATTATGCAATGGAACAACACACCTCCTTATCAATCATTAGTGATAAAGCTTGCCTTTTTCGAGAAACAGCATTTATTTCTTTATATGATATTCAAATTTTGGTTCGAGAGGTGCGTGAGGTAGTAGTAAAAAACGTAATGAAACATTGAAATGAGTTTTCTATCTCATCTCACGGTAGAGATGGAAATAATTTGAATACTTCTGCTACCTACTATGCTGAAATGTCCCAAACTTATACTTTACGAAAGGTTCTGTGATTTAATAACTGTCCGAAAATTTTTAAATTACTACTAAAATTCAATAAATAAAGAGCTATGATCTCGTGGACATATAAATAGTTAAAATTAAAATCAAGGCCTTCAAAGCGAAACAGCTAGTCGTTAAAAAAATTTGGTTAATATATTGTTTAAAACTAATTACGATGCTGTAATTGGAGGACGAGTTGAAGAATTAGAACATTAAAATGCAGTTGTGCTGTGCGTTTAGCTTAGTTACCATAAAAGTTTATATGTCGCGCAATTTTGAAAGGTGGCCAAGCTGGTCGCCAAAGATTGCTAGTTTGTATTAAGTGCCTTAATTTTAATAGATTTAGTAATAGTGCGGTGCAATTAAGTAAAAATTACTAATCCAAATATTTACCTTTATTTCAGTTTTATTTTGTTCCGGAATCCTCTTCCTAGCCCTGATTATAATTGCGTTTGCTAAAGTGAAAGAAACTCATGGTTTTAGTTACCTCAAAGATCATCTAACATACAGTTTGATCAGTGTTTTCGGATCTGAAACTCAAAGAGCACCCACATTAACACTGATATCTCCCTCGTCAAGTAGTACGAGCTTAATATCCTTGCCAACTGTTTTAGAGGAAGCATCACGTGATCCAAAAGAAGCTTTCAACGCTTGGGAAATGAAAAATAGGAGAATTTCTGAAAAAGAAATTATACATTGAAATCGCATTACAATAAACTGACTACTTTTTTCAAGTGACTTGTGTTTTCTTAAAAAATCATCACATTGTTGAAAATAAAGTGTAGCACATTGAAATCAATCCCCGGGTGTTCCAAAAACTTATAAAATTAGGTAAACAAGCAATTTAACAGAAAGAAAAACCATGCACAGTGTGATGCTTTCAGCTTACAAAACCAAAAAAAAAAATTTCATCTGATTTTAAAACTAGTACAACTCTTGTGCGGCTAAATACTATTACTGGCGCTAAAACTTTACAGTAAATCATACATTGATATATTCTTAGTAGCTGGTTATTTTTAGGTTACTCAATGCACTATGGTTGACTAATATTAATAAACTGGTTTTATTTTTCTTTATGCATTTATAAAAATTTCATGATCGGAGAAATCAGAGTATCAAATTATTTTAAATATTTAAATTTTAAATCTAAATATGTTTTGAAACCCGTAAGAAGATATAATTTTCCAACTGTCTAAAACTGCAGCAAGCAAAATGAAATCCCCCCTAGTTTTCCATTAGCTTCATGGACGAATATTCATTCCCCAAATCAGTTCTAATATCAGCTCACAGAATCGATAACACTTTATATAATCGGTTTCATGGTTTGGACAATTTTTTTTTATTAAAGAAAAATATAAAAATTTGTGAGAGTACTAATACAGCTTACATAGCTTTGTACACAATAATTCTCCTTTTTTTCCCCTAACTATTACTTTTACTTCGATTCAATCGATTTTTTTCTGTAACTTCAGAAATGTTGTATTAAAATAAGATTTGCTATGATGATAACTATATTTTAGTGATCATTACTAACATAGAAACGTTCGATTTTAGTATGAGCTATATTATATTCATGGATTTTCTATCGTAGAATTGGAAATTACAACAAATTAGTCGAATAAATTTGAATGGTCTACAATCTTAAAAATAAATATTACTTTAAAAATGATAAACGCAAATTTTATTTTTTACAAATGCAATCTGTATGTCATAAGTCCAATTAAAACTCACGGCTTGTTGCAAATCTCAGCAGTCTCTTTGTAACGTGCCAACAGCAGTAAGCTGAGGCAAATTCAGGCTGGTTGAGTAATTCTTTACTTATTTTCTAATTAGCAAAACTAAAGACATATGACCTGGTTGTAATGAGCCTGAAAATATCAGGACTAAATAGAAAATACTGGAGATGTAAGAATAATTACCGGCAGGAAGCGTACTTGCAATATTAAATTTTTTCAGGGAACGCTATAATTTAATTTTATAATTTATAATTTAACATCATTGCAAGGGTACACTGCGTGTCCACACTAATCCCGTCTAATAATTATTTTTCTATCCCTTAATTAAAGAAAAAAATATCAAAAGTGACAAATAAAGCATTCATAACATAAGTATCTCTCAATGTTAAAAAGCAATGACTAAAAAAGATCTCAAGTTGCAATTTAAAAAAAAATTTAAGAAGTTACTTCCCATCATAAAAACCTTCTTTTTTTTAATCTCTATTTAAAAATCTATGATATTGTCTTGTAACTAACTGCCTGTGAAAGTGTACCATAGTTTTACTAATCAGTCAAATTTTACAGAGAATTTTTGAGGTATAAATGACTGAAATATTCCTCTTCTGCACACTAGCTTCCTCTCCTCTGGTTTTAGAGTACTTAGGTGCGACATCCACATTCGTAGTCTTTCGCATAATTGACCAAGAATCAAATCAAAAAATTTACGAAATTAGCAAATTCGGGATTTTGGCGTGAAGCTTGCGACATTACGGTATTTTAATACCTATATATTGCATTATTAATATTCCATATAATATGTAGCGCAAATATGGTGAAGAGTAACCATTGACACTCTTAAGGCCTGGNGGGATTTTGGCGTGAAGCTTGCGACATTACGGTATTTTAATACCTATATATTGCATTATTAATATTCCATATAATATGTAGCGCAAATATGGTGAAGAGTAACCATTGACACTCTTAATTTGTTGTTTCAAAGCTAATGATATCATGCAAACCATATGATTTAGTTTTGCCTTAGTTGTCCAATTAAAAACACATGCGTGAGCTTAAGCACAAAAAACGTTCAGCAAAATGTAAAAAGAAACACAAATTCGCGAAATGAAGTGAAGTAATTCATTGTTTACTGTTAGATATCCTTCGTAGAAGATTTTTAATGGTTGCTTTTGAGCAGCAGATATTTTAGCATATTTTTCCTTAACCATGTCCAGATGCCCTCATAGACTGAAACAAATTGTTGGTAGCAAAGTAAGTGGACCACATTGCAGCACATGCTGCTGCCCCTGTGAATATCAAGAAGCCCTTTACGAAGTCACATCGTGTGCATCTTGCTCATGTGAAACGACAACGACAATATTCGAACCGGTTTCAGAAAGATGTGTGTGCGATTGTCATGATTGGAAAGAAGAGTGCCATTTTTGCCTTCATTCAAAAACACCATTTTCTTATACAAACACAGAGAACTGGGATAGATTTCTATCTTGCTCAAATAGAACCTACACAATTTTGAGACATTGGTTTAAAAGGTAAATATACTTTAATTGCAGGGTATGTTTCTTAAGCAGAAGGGAGCTTATAGTATTTTTTTTTTAAAAATGGTTATAGTAAAAAGAAAATGGGAAAAAATTAAGTTATTCCTGGACATGAAGAAAAATTAATGGCTATTTTGCTTTTTGACATTACAGTTTAGTAATAGACGCCGCACTTAAATATAGTATTTGGCTGTTGGCGATGGTCTTAGATTACATTATCACAATTTATATCAAAATGACAGATGGTCCGACCTTTGCATCGCACTCCATAGAGACCCACGCCTGCTTGTACTTTCCTTCTTTGTAATCAAAAAGGACAGTACAAAATGCATTCCGAACTACTTAGTTGCATCAATTTAAATGTAGTTTGCTTATTGTAGAATCACACTTACTGCTATTGAAGTCTTTATTGAATAAATTTAAAAATTTCGTTAGAAGCAATTAAAATAAACCATCTTTGCAGTCTTTCACTGGTTTCACCGGGGAGGAGTCCGGTTCCTTGCCTTTGGCCTTTCCCCCTTCACTCTCCTCCTCTTTTCAGTTGTATGGAAATGTACTACGATCTTTTCCCCTTTCTTAATATTTTTCGTATTTAATTGTTAAAAATATTTTTTAAAAATTTGCATGACACGTTCGTTTAGAACTATGTTTAATGTAGTTTTCAGTTCCATATAGTTTCCTAACTTACAAGATTTTAATCTATTTTAAAATCAAGGCTGAAACTAACTTACTTTCTTCTTCTATGACTCTCCACATGCTAATGGTGAAATCATACGAATTGTTGCCATAGGTAGAGAGTTCTGCTCTGCGCCACTTGTGGCCCATTTCGATTACCAGTTGCAAACATATTGTAAACTTACAAATGCTTATGACAGAGCCGCGATGGCTCAGGGGATTGAGCATTCGCCTTCCAATGAGGAGAACCGGGTTCGAATACGAATTCCGCATCCGGTTTGCACCGACCACAGTGCTGACGTGAAATATCCTCAGTGGTAGACGGATCATGGGTTAGAGTCCCCTTGCCGTCAGGCTAACCGTGGGAGGTTCCCGTAGTCTTCCTCTCCATGTAGCGCAAATGCGAGTTAGCTCCCTCAAAAAGTCCTCCACGAAGGCAAATTTCTCCCAATACTCGACACAGGAGTTCCCTTGTTTCCTGGATCGGGTTTAAAATTACAAGGCTACGGAGTTGAACATTAGTAGTCGTAAACCCATGAAATTGGGTTCAACGACGGTTATAAAAATATAAAAAAATGTTTATGACAATAAAATATCATCTGAGCAGCAATCAAAATTCTCACCCAGCGAAAGAAGGAATACTGTAAGAGAATTTAAAATCTGGAAATATAGACATCCATTTCGGTAAGACACTAGATCCCTTCAATATTAAAATTTACTATCCAACGAATAGTATGATAAAAGGGTTGGGTAATTTTATTTACAGTAAGGAGAAAGTGGCTTTCAAATTTACTAAAAATCGCAAAGAAAATAGATTTAAAGTCGCTCTAAATGACGTGTTATGGTACTCTCAATGATGAAGAGTAATTCACCCCTAACAAACAAGATGACTGGCTACCTTACCTGTACAATGTGCATAGCGATAGAGTTCTTTATCGAAGAGAAAATCTGACGATAGATAAGAACGAATATGGACCAGATTCAGATGTACAAAAAAAAACTGAGCATTTGTAAACATTCGTTTTTATGCCAAAGCAAATTTCTGCCTAACCAACAGAGGTAATCAATCATTTATAATTCTGATTATGTATCACTTATGTGGAGGGCAACGGATTGGAAGAAAAGCTTATGGGGAAGCCTAACAAAAAATACTATTATTGTTTGTGCTTATTGCTTACAATTATTAAATTTGATTGTTAGTAAATATGGCTTTTTTATTCAATGCACCATTCTAAACTGAACCATTCCCCAACATATGCTTCAAGCTAAAAGCGGAGTTTTAGACTATATTTTCTTCCACAATCAAAGCATATAGAAGGTCCATTCTAAATGTTCTAACAAGGCAATGGTACTTTTTAATGGTTCTGGATAATGATGTAAATATTGTCGTTTGACCACCTTATAGCCCCAACCAGAATCAATAAAAAATTGTCAAGTTCATAAAAGTAAAATATCCTAATAATGTACTATTTTTACCACCCTCTTTCACTTTGTATAAGACACTTAGAAACTATCAAATAAGCTTATTTAAGCAGTAGTTTTAAGCCTATATAAGTTAAAATATCAAGCTACAGAATAAGTCATCCTTATAATCAATCATTATCTAATTCCTCTCTTCTCTTCCTTATCCCCAAAATTAGCAGGGCTAAACTATGTCCATGAAATTCATCACCCGGAGGAAGTCGGCCACCATAAGTGTGTTATTAAGAATGTCCCTTTTGTCCAGACCTAGACAGTTCAGTATATGTTGGGGGGAAGCCTGCATGTTGTGGCACCTGGGGCAGTTAGGGTAGATTTTAATACTACCCTCAAAAGAAAGGGACTTAAGGTGGCCACTGATAAGCCTGGTAAGTGCAGTCTGGTCCTTGCGGTTGCACCGAATGTTGAGTGCACCTCCTGGACTGGTGTTCTAATTCCTTACAGATTCGACAGAAATGAAGATGGATATTTGGATTTCAATGAGTTGAAGAGACTTGTACAGGAGTTGGGGACAGGATCCTTGCAAAATACGCAAATAGCTCGCCTTCTTCATAAAGCTGACAGTAATCGAGATGGTAGATTGTCTTTTATAGAAGTAAGTGAACTTCCATTATGCGACTAAACTATTTTGGAAACATGTGCTTTTATCTCAAAAAAAGATTACGAAGATAAACAGGAATCGAATTTAATTCTCAGAATTTATTTTGGAGATGCAAGATATTCGCGTCCACCTTAAAATATCCTAGTCCTCTTTCCTAGAGCATTTACCTTTAAATGTCTGTATTAGATGTACCCCTTAGTTTTGTCTGATAGTTTCGTTACAAGTTTGAATATGTATGCACATGCTCTTTTGTGACGGTATATGATGCGTCTCTTTAAGCTAGAACATTACCATTGGTAAATATTCAAACACTTTCTTTTATAAAAACACTTTATGAATTACTTCAAAAAGAGGGGTGTATTTTCCGGTTAACTTAATATTTTATCCTACAATAAGTATATTAACCCTTTCGCGCCGACTGTCACAAATACGTGCCAGCATAAAACCGTATCAATCAGGGTAAAAAGATAAAACTGGTAATCACAGTATTTCTTTAGCAGTTTATTTGTGGGCGGAGTTATAATTGCTTGATTTATTTAATTCACCATTACTTTGTTCAAAATAAAACTATTTAATTATACTTTAAATTAACATTGATTATATATATGATTAAACTAACAATAATTGAAGTAAAAGCAAAGTAAGTCTGTCAAATTAGCAACGACTACATTTAATTTACCGTTTTTTTTATTTAATTACAACTTGATTCTGATTTTGTACGAATGCTTTTCTGAATCACCCGTCCCCAAGGGGTTAAAGTAGCGAATTTCCACTTCAAATACAAATATTTTAATTGTTGTAACATTACGATGTGAATATAAATATCTTCTTTATCTTGAATAAATGTAAATAAAGAAATAACTTTGATACATTTGTAGAGCAGCACTTTAAACGTTAATTGAAGGATTAAACTAAATTAATAATAATGTTAACTACCAATTTCATTTAAAAATTAAACGCAGATGCAATATTGCATATTTAAATGTTCCATTAATGTATTATTATACTCTTCATGTTTTTATAAGATATTAATGTTAATATGTTATTATGGACAAGAACATCTTGCTTGGTACTGCAAGATAAGTGTTAATAATGAAATAATACACTTACCACTCTTTATTAATATAATGAGTATTAATATATATTATTAAGAATATGACACTTCTCATACCGCAAAATAAATATAAATAATGAAACAATATTTATATTTATTTTGCTCATATAACTCACCACTCTTTATCTTTGAAAATTCAAGGCGTGTGTTCAAGATAGAAAGGCTGACGTTAATGAATTAAGTTACTTATCCAATTAAAAGTTGTTTTTTTTTTACTCAAAGAAATCCTAAAACTAATGTTGCAAAAAATACATTAGTGCTATAATATTTAAGCTATTTTACGAGGTAATTCAAAACTGCATTTTTTCATAAGGGTATAAAGCCAAAAAAAGGAAGAAACTCTGCATCATCTTAAAAAGTGTTTTTGTATGACTAATTTCATTAAAAAAATATTTTTAAAAACATTAAAAAAAACACTCTCTTCTTTTAAAGAAACCTAATTAAATGGATAAACGATTGCTCTAGAAATACTGTTTTCTTAGTTTTCAATTCTATGCTTTTTATAGTTGATTAAATGATTAAAATACAACATGCACAGAGAGCTGAGTTTTCAGATAGCGTAAAATAAATAAACAACATTTATGTTAATCTAAGCGTGCAGAAACGTTTCTGTTATTCTAACAACGATCTTAATTTCCCTTTAACGAGTTCTTTGTAGGTAATGTATAGATTATCTAGGTAGTTTTCAGATTACCTAAGTTATTTCGAGAATGGAACGATTTCTGGCATAATGAATGAAACGATTTACTAATACTATCTGACATGCATATATAAATATCATGATATACGAAAAGCATAAACGTATGGATGCATTTGTCGAAGTTGGAGCTGTGAAACATTGCTTAATTAACAAGTCAAATTAAACTCATTTATGATTATAGTTATTTTTTAAATGATATCCCTTAAAATCTAATGCAGCGTATAAAAGTGATTCTGATTTTTCAACCATTACCTGCCCTGTGACTTTTCGGACAATTATAATTAGAAGGTTACAACATATTCTGGTTATTTCGTATATATATATAAAATCCT
>NC_092208.1:41300513-41335137 GCF_043381705.1 Parasteatoda tepidariorum | reverse complement strand
AATTTTTTTTTTTTTTTTTTTTCAAAACATTTTCGTTTGGATTTTTTCTTAAGTAATTTTTGTGCAGAGATCTTAATTGGTAATTTAATTTGTCACAATTGTTAGGGAATTCAAATATTTTCATTTCTATTTTAAACGTGTTTTTAAAGTGTATTTGGTTACTAAATTTTTCAATTTGTGTTTGATCATTTTCCTATCTGTATGCTGGAATTAAAGTTCAGAAATAAAGAAACGATTTGTTTATGGAAATTACTGAGCTAGAACTGAGCTATGAACTAATTACCAACATTGGACATTAATGTCTGGTTTCACATTTAAATTGAAATTCTAAAAACAAGTATTTTGTTCATTTTTCTAACTATTTGTATGAGTTCTAACATTTCCTAATTTAATTTTTGCCACACCGTAATTGCATTAATATATCAAAATTTTAATTTCAATAATTATTGTATTTGCATTACGAAGAGAAAAAAATTTTAATGGCATTTTCATCTTCATTCTAAACACTACAGTAAAACAAAAATATAAATTCCACTAACTAAAAAATCATAGAAGCTGTAACACGTAAAACAATAAATTTGAAAATAATTTCTCGAAACATTTCTTATGACAATCAATTCACTAAAAATAAAAATTCAAAGAAAAAAATTTCAACAGTAAATACGATTAATGTATAAAAAATAATTTTTCAATTGAAACATCAAGAATGAAAATAATAATCAATAAAAATTCAAAAAATCGTTTTATGAGAATTGTAAAAAAAAAATTAACTCAAAGGATATGTGAAAAAGTTCGAATTAGTCCAAGATATTTTGAAAACCACAACATCAGAGATGAAAGTGCGTTGAAATTCCGTGAACACAATTCCAAAAGCAAAGACGAGAGCTGCTAGGGAAAAAATTTGTTTCTTCGTTAAGATGAATCGTAAATTAACACCAGTAGTGAAGGAGAAATTGAAGCTTATTTTTCTTTTTAGTTTTGAGTAGGAGGGAGGGAGGGAATGTCGAACATCTAAATAGACCATCGTAAACCATTCGGGGTGTGAGAACAATTATTCATCGACGATAGAATGCAGAGCAGCACTGGGAAATTTTTCGTTAGTCACTTGTAAAGGAAAGGGATGGGATTTCAATAAACACATTTTAATTATCAGGAGTTCGATGCAGTTTTTCTTTTTAGTTCAAGGAAAGAAATTGAAGCTCAGCTTTCTAGTAGTCTCAGAAACGTAGACAAAATATGCAGCATAGACATATGGATAACCGATGATCGTTTAGTTCCACTGGGCGTATGTATCATTTATAATAAACAAAAAGTTTGAAGAGTTCATTTTTTTGATGAAGATATTGGATGAATTAATTATTGCCATAAGTTGAAGAAGAATTTGACTGCTTATTTACCAAATGTCCATTTGAAAAAATGATTTGAAGTTATTCCATATTTTTGATGTACCCTCTTCCGAAGTTGATTTATTTCTTTTCAAATGAGATATTAAATATCTTTAAGGTACTGTACGTACCCGTACCCCGTTCCCGACCGTTTAATCCTGGCGACTTATAACGTCGTTGCCGAGTGGAAGGATTAAAACAGGTCTTAAGTCGGGAAGGAGGGTACAAAATTTATTTATTACATATTAGACAACAGCAGTCATGAGAGTGAGTAAAAGTGCACATGAAAAGTTGTGCTCCTTGGTTATATGTTAGGGAAAATCTTGCAAAGTAAAATCCGTAAAATGTGTTATTTTAGGGAAAGGGGGAAATCTTAGATATATCTGGCTGCGGGGTCAGCGTGCTGGTGCGTGACCACTTACATCAGTTTACAAGGGAACCGAGGGTGTGCGGTATGGGTCTTCATTAAACTGTTCTAACGTTAGTGTTCGACTTCGTTGCTTATAACAGGTCGTTGGGCTACCAAAGCGGAGGAGACATCACCTCTGCAAGCGATCAAAATTGTGATGGCATGTCTTCAGATCCTCAGGGATGTTTCCCAATGACGTAAGCAAACAACATATGTACATACAACAAAAAAGATACCAAGTCAATCAGAACAGAGGTGGAATAAAATAATCAATAACAAATTTATTTGTTGAATGAAACTGGAGGACATATGATAAATAAACTATGTTTATTATTTAAATTCTGATTGATTTCGATAATGATTCGTCAGCTTTTGATCACGCCTTTTTTGGTTTTTTGTTGGTTCTTTGCTGTACGTGTATACTGTATACTGATACAACTCTATTATTAATATGTCATCGATATAATATGCATAACAATATGATTAGGTTAGAAATATTACTTGAGTAATTTATAATATTTTATATTTTCAGTACCTCCGCATGTGGGAAGACGCAGCACTAAACGAACTTGAATTTTTGAATATAACCAACTGTCGCGAAATAAATACAATAATTCGAGAATATAACTTATTTCCTGAAGAAAGACATGCCCGCACTATTGATGTAACATTTACACAAAGTTCAAAACTGGTAAGAAATTCCTAGATATTTTTACTCCTTTTCCAAATGTATATTTTCTAGAAAAATATTTTTCATTTTTTACTATCAGGCACTACAAAAGTTTCGCCTGATAACAATAAATTATTGTACAAATTTTTTATTAGTGTTCCAAGTAATAAAAGGAACTTTATTGGTAGAGTATATATGTATAGTGCGCAAAAAGAAACGGACCACCCTGAATAACTCTCAATCCTAATGATCAGGTTTTCTCGTTTTAGAACTCAATCTTAATGGCTCACTGGGATAACCTCAAATATGCTAATTAATAAGTGCACACAGTATTTTAAGTTACGAAATCATACACAAAAACATACTTCCTCTGAATAAACATATCTTTTTCTAACGGATATCGATTTCTGACCCCCAAAATATAGAAGATAGTCGCAATCTGAGAAATAAGGTTCCAATAGTTTGGTTATGAGAGCGATCCTAAGTATATACCCTTTAATCTTAATTATACTTTTTGCGTATCTAGAGAGCTTTTTAAGCGAATTGAAAAATTTTTACACACTATTATAAAATTCGTTTATCCAAAGATATTTTCATACAAAATATAACTTTAAGTAAATATTTATTATTTTGTTTAATAATATTTGAATTATAAGGTTTATAATTATAGTTGTGAACAGAATTTTATAATTGCGTGCCAAAATTTTCAATTCACATAAAAAGTTGCCGAGTGAGAACGAAATACGCAAAAAGAAATATTAACATTGAGTTCAAACTTTGGATCGCTCTCCTGACCAAACTATTGGGGTATATTTTCCAGATTNCTACCCCATTTACTTAGGGGGGGGGGTCAGAAATCCGAATCCGTCGAAAAAATTTTATGTTTAGTCATAAAAAGTAGGTTTTTGTGTCTGATTTCGTAACTTAAGATATCGTCTGCACTTAATTAACATGTTGTAGGTGATCCTCTGGAGTCATTGAGTCCTAGAACATGAAAATCCAATCATTAGATAAAAAAAGTTATTCAAGGTTGTCCGTTTTTTCTTTGGAGCACTGCACATTATTACTTTTTTCGGTAATTTTTAAACCCCTCTCTCTACTATATCATTCATAAATCGTTTAACATCATCAGTTTAAATTCGAAAAAGAAGAAAAATATTATTCCTTTCCTTCGTACTATCAAAAGCTTGGCATCTCACATTCTGCATTAATTAATGGCCTACAACATCCATCAGGCTGAAGAACAGCAAAAATTCCAGACGTCCTAGCCTGAGCAAGGCTGTGGCTCCTATCCTCATACACGTATGAGCATGCATTAAAGTTTCAAAATGCAGCAGATTTGAGTCTCAGTACAGGAAATGAAACGCAAATCTAGAAAGCTTCTTCGAAATACAGAAGAGTTGTTGCTAAAAATAGAAAGGGTGGAAATGTCAAAAATAAAATGTGGTGAAAGAGAATAAAAAAGGCAATGGCCCACCTTGAACTGTCTGGTCTAATGAGTACTTAAACTAGACTATAGAAGAAAAAAAAACTTTAAAGTTATTTAATTGACGTCGAATTATAACACTTACTGTTAATTTCCACCTATATTTAGATTTAGGATAACATACCTGCCAACTTTTGCTTTTTCCCAGTGGTAGAGAAAAAACTATTGAAATGATTTAGAGGGCTAAGAATTCACCATCACCTAAAACACATTAAGATTGGTCCTCTTTATGTACCGTTTATTCCGGCGTATAACGCGCACTTTTAATACAAAAAATAACATTGGAATTTACGGGTGCGCGGTATATGCCGAATATAAAAAATTATAGATTAAAAAAATTTAAATATAGAAAAATACTTTTATTTTAAGGAAATAACATACCTTTACCTATATACTTTATTGATTTTCGTTATTACATAAATATATTCTTTTCTCAGAATCACATTATTACTCTTTTAACTCTACCTTCATATACATCAAATTCACCTTCTTCTACCTTCAAATTCAGTTCTCTTATTTTTGCAAAAGAGGGAAAAAAAACTTTTTATTTACGATCTTGAAAGACGAGATATTGCACCTGTACAATCCAAATTTTCGTGCGCATTACACGAAGAGTATATCTTAAAATTTAAAAAGTATTAGAAATTACGGGTGCGCGTTATACGCTGGGGTGCGTTATGCGCCTGAATATACGGTATGCTTAAATTATTTAAATGCATATTGAATCAAATTTGTTAAAACAGGAATCAAGCATGACTGCAAAAATTTTGCTACCACATTAAATACAAAAATAAAATGTTCCACAAGAACAGTTGGCAGGTATGGAATAATATAGTTATAATATTATATCTGTAACTTGATAACTCAACTGTATAAAAATGTATACATAACTCAAAATCTAAATACTATATAGAATTATATAGTGATAGTATTTTACTCCCGAAATAATGATTAACACCTTATTCATATTTATGATTTTCATATATTTGGTATCTATATTTCTTAATATTATTATAAAAAAAACTCCTAAAATGTCAATTAAATTTTCAGGCAAGTGATATTTTTCACAGTCAATATGCAATTGAACCAACAATCTGTGATTGTGGTGTTGAAGAAGTTAAACTTTTCGTTGATCCAAATAGTCAAGACGATTTTGTAGAACTTGACCAAGAACAGAAAATTGACGAAGAATTGCCAGTATTATCTAAAAATCGTTCACCTGCAAGCTCTCCAAAATACAACTCAGAAGACCAGTAAACCCATAATTTAACAAAAATAGTATGAGGACTTTATTTAATAGCATTCAGCACATAAAATAGTTGGATAACTGGAATGATTTTATTTCAAGTGATGATTAACTAATTTTTAATTAAAACATTTTACTCAACCCTAAACTTCATGATGAATTCTATAATAATAAAAACGAAGTATAACTTTCACTTGTCTGAGCCTTTGGATTTGCTTTGTATCACTTTATATTTAAACAGTTCATAAACATAAGATTATTTAAATGAAAACCGCCATATTGCTAAGTGAGATTTTTTAAATGTGGATACAGCTCAAATTGGTTGATTACAAAAATGGGCAGCTAAAAATGAATGATTACGAAAATGAGCTTAGTTCATTATGCGTGCTTACAAAGATTGACAAATTTAAAATGCATCCTTACGAAAATTAAAACAGCTCTAAAAGTCGTGTGTACGAAAATAGACACAGCTAAAAATGCATGATTGCAAAAATAGACACAGCTCAAAATGTGTGGTTACAAAATGGACACAGCTCAAAATGCATGATTACAAAAATAGACACAGCTCAAAATGCGTGATTACGAAAATGGATACAGCTCAAATGCATGATTACAAAAATGGGCATAGCTCCTCAAAATGCGTGATAACTAAAATAGACAAAGCTCTAAAGGCATGTTTACAAAAATTTACACTGCAGGAAAATCTTGCAGTTAGGGAAAATCTTGCAAATTGTCACTTAATGTTTTGTCTTAGGGAAAAGGGAAACCTAAGTAATTACAATAAGTCTAATAAATAGGTCAATGAAAAAATATGTTTATCACAGTTAGAAATGGGAAAACGCTAAAATTTTAATTAATGCATACTTAAACTAAAAGTAGATTGAAAGAAAAGATGCGAATATTAAAGTGTGAGAAAGCGTTTCGTTTTGAATAAAAAATTAAGAAAAAGATTTAGATAAAGATCAGATGAAGCTTTTTATGTTATACATATAATATATATATAAAGAGAGATAGAAAATATATTAGAAAATAAAAAGCTTTATGATTAACAAAAATTACAATTCCAGCAACAATATTTTATTAAATTACAAAAAAATAAAGTATGATGTATTAAAAGCTGATTTTAAAATATGATCATATTTTACAATATTTATGATACAATTATTATTTTATGTACTTTATATACAGTAAATAAATTAAGTAACAATATTTTAGCATCAAATATTTACTTCACTAACTAAATCAAATAACAAGTCAATGAACATTTGAAAAATTAAGACACATTTTTTTTTCATACATACATAAAAGTTTATCTGCTAATAAACTAATTCAAAACTTTAAATACAAAATGTGTGAAAAAATTTAGACACTTAAATCATGAAAAGTTATTCTCTAAACACAAGAAATCGCAATCGAAATGAAAAAAATCAAATCTTTGTAAACATACTTAGTCAAAATAACATTTATTACATGAATATTAGTCAAAATTAAAGAATATAACTAGCTAAGGTCACCAATAAACAAATTTCGTAGCTGCCTAATTATTAAATTAAAATTTGAAAAAACAGTTTAAAACACTAGCTGAAAAGTATGTAAGAAAAATTTATTATAATTATGAAAAGAAAAACAAACATTCTTCGTGTAAAAAAAAAACTCAATTTAAATTATAAAACTCAAATCTAAATAACAATAAAAAAAACAAAATAATAATTGTATTAAGGAATTAAATAGTATAGGATTTAGGAAAGAAATTGGCGAACTTATTTTGAAAACACTAAAACATTTAACACAACTCTAAAATTAGGGAAAAAATCAACAAAGAATTTTTAAAAACTACACAAACTAAAATTGAAGGAATTTCATTCATTTAAATTATTTTCAACAAACATTTAAATGCTGATATTGATAGTCAACATGTTAAATTACAACTAGGCAAAATATATTACAGTGTTTCAAATCATCTTTGGCACTTAAACAAATAACAATGAACATGGTATATTTTTAATTAACCAGATAAAAGAAATTGCTTTTTTCAAAGCTATTTTTGGCCAATTATATATATATATCTTTTANTGTTATAACTACATATATATATATATATATTCTTTTAAATTATTGTAAGAAAAATAAATTAAAAAAATTTTCATTGCATACATGTTTCAAATTAACCTTATTTTTGCAATTATGTAAATAATAATGAGTCGGTGAAAAATATTTTGTCAATTTTAAGGCAGGTAATCACATTGTTGTGAGGACATGCTTAACATGTCTACAATTGCTCTAGGAAAGCTACTCGCTTTCAATTCTTGATTTTATTTCCTGATAGATCTTCAATTGTTCAACAGAGACTGATGGAACAGTTGATTTAAGCGCAATCAAAAAGTCTTCCATTTGAACATTACTACTTAATTCTTCCACCTTTTTCCCATCTACAAAAAAAATCACAAATTAAAAATAGAAATAAATAAGAACAACTATTATTATTTCCAGATTATTCTATTTTTTTTCTATCAAAAATAACTAATTTAAATAATAAATATTTTTTATTAACAATTCTTAAAACTAATTAACAATTAAGAAAAATAACTAACAATTATTTAAAAAGTTGTTTATTTCAGATAAAAACTATACTTACAAAACTAGTAAAGAAAAAATAGAATGAACCTTAATATACTTAAGTTGTAATTTGATTACTGTTCCCCTTTAAAAAATTTCTAATAAAATTAATAATTTCTGAAGTTAATTAAATAAGAAAATGAAAAATGGAAGAATATAGAAATTATTTCTTCAGTCTATATTTATAATAGCAGTAAACATCAAGTGCCTTGATACATAATTATCAATTAAATTTTTATTTACCAAATATGAAGCATTATTTACCAAAATTTTTAACCTTATTATAGTCCCATAATTTTTTTTTTCTTATTTACAATTTTTTCACATCTTCATGACAAAAAACATCTTTGAAATAAATCCTGACTATACCACTTTACCATCACAATACAGATAAGAACTGACAATATTTACTTATTTTAGAGAATATTATGATTTTTTTCTTAAAGCATATATTACAAGCTACTTAAGTAATCATTAAATAATTTAAAAATCCTTAAAATCAAACATAAATTAAGAATACATTTTCTTATTGCAATAGTTATGAAGATATGAAGCTTTATGTTTTTTATAGTTTTATATTTGGTTCTAAACTAACATCATGTTTTTAAATGTTTTTTTTTTATAATTAAAATTAACTTTACGAATTTGTAAGCCCTGAAATCAATGATTACACAAGCTTGTCAAGCGTTTTGGATGCCAAGCAATTTTTTTTTATTAAAAAAATTTTAAAATTAAAGGAAACTAAAATTAATATGTTATGAAACTCACTGATTGTTTCTAATTGCTGACACTTACATTCCCCATACTAATTCCTTGAAATAAATCCTGAATTGGTAAAAATATTGTTTGTGAGTCATTAGGTGGTACACCATAAATATTTATTAAATTGTTTTAATTCACTTAACATCACAGTCACTGAAAACAATATTTATAAAAAAAAATATTATACCAATAAAGAAATTATAGATAGATTCAGTAAAAAAGTATAATTTTGGATGCCATTATGATATTTTCTAGTAAAAATCAGAAATAAAAATCTTAAAAATTTATTTGAAGGGGTAACATAAAAAGAATATGACAAAATCTATGTCAAACCTGGGAAAGTGATAAAGCAGCTTATAAGCCCAATTGTGTTCAAATATATGAATAAAAATTTAGAGAATTGTACTTAAATTGAAATAGAACAAAAGAAACATAAATACAATTCTTTAATACAATACAATAATACATAACATAAATACAGAGCAATAACAAAAACATAAATACAATACAATAAATACAATTCCTTAGGGGCCATCTTGCATTCATTCATACAGGAGCTTTACTGTGAAATACTGTGAATTACTTTAAAAATTAAAAATAATTGTTTTCAAATAAAATTGTGCAAGTCAGCAAATACAGAAATAAAAATGCTAGTTCTATTTTACGACTATTTTCTAGGACATAAGAATATAACAGTGTACTATACTGTAGTACACTGTTATAACTACTATAGTAACAATACTAGTGCCTCTTCTGCTATGAAAATTCATATTGTAAGAAAGATAGACTTTTTCTTAGATAGTACATGAGTCAATGAGATGTAAAAAGAAAACACAAACTAAGATGAAAATTATGAAAAGAATTTACAATAGGAAATTTACACAATATCATAAGTGAGTGTTTTAATAATAAATTATATTTAATCAACTATAAAAAAACGTCTTATACCAGATTTAAGTGATATATATTTAGGACAACAAGTTATGACCTAAATATAAAAGACATATCTGATATTATTCAAAACCAAGTGTTGCACTTAATTGGGATTAATGCATGAAGATTTTAAATGTAATATTGTTATATGTTTACAACATTATATGGATGTATTATGAAAAGTAAAAATCTTATTAAATAAAGCATATAAAAAAGACAATTTTTAAACAAAACAAAAAAATTAAGAGCATATTTTGAATTGTAATGATACATCTAATATTTCATACTGCTAAAAAATGTATATGCTATAAAAAAATTTATTATGTTGAAAAAAAATTTAAATTTTCAAATATTATTTGCCTTCATTTTATTTTAGTGGTTTCCACCAAGTTGCTACTTCAGGATATTTTACCTTAGTTTAATAAACTAAAATATTTTTAAAATATTGTTATTCTTTTTTCCCTTTGAAGCAAAATAGCTAAACAGCAAAAATAGTTACACTATGTGTTTTGATAGTTTGAAATAAAAGTATAATGGCTTAAATATTTTTTTTAAAATAACAACTTACATAACTTACATACAAACATAACTTACAAACACCTGAAAATATTAAACAGTAATTTAAATGGCACACGGACTGTAAAAAGCTGTGTGATTCTGCTGTGTCTGCCCTATAGTGTACAATTTTGTTTATGTAATTATGTAATAGTGTACAGTTTTGTTTATGTAATTATAAATAAAAATAAATGCTAAGTCCATTAAAAAGGTTCTAGACTTATTTAAATATAGGACATTTTCAAATAAACTAATATTTTAAGGCTTACAGTCCCAAGACAAAAGCTAATTTTAAGATATTTACNTCCGACGAAGCATCCTTTCATGTTTCTGGCATTGTTAATCGCCATAATGTGCGCATATGGGGATCTGAAAACCCCCATGAATACCGTGAGACAAAAAGGGATTCCCCAAAGGTTAATGTGTGGTGTGGACTAATGCACGACGAGTCATTTGGGCCTTTCTTTTTTACAGAAAAGATCGTCTCATCAGTCATATACTTAGGCATGTTGGAAAACTTCTTATTTCCACAACTAGAAGAGCTTCAGCTACATGTTTTTTTGCAGCAAGATGGTGCACCACCTCATTGGGGTATCATCGTTTGTAGTTCTTTGAATGACCATTTTCCAGGAAGATGGATCGGGCGAGGAGGTCCAATTCCTTGGCCACCCAGATCACCTGATATAACGACGCTGGACTTTTTTCATTGGGAATTTATAAAGGATAATGTTTACAGGAGGATTGTGTCGAACATTGATGGCCTAAAAGCCAGAACTACAACCGCAATAGCCTCTGTGGATGCCAACATGCTTGCCGCTACCTGGCATGAAATTGACTATCGACTTGATATTCTCCCTGCAACGAAGGGGGCACACGTGGAAGTTCATTGACAAGGATCATGAAACTTTTTGAGTCTATCTAACCATTTATGTTATTAATTTTAATCTATCTTTATTATTTTATGAGTTATTAAACATCAAAATGGGTCCGGGACTTCATAAACACCCTGTATATTAAATTGTTTTAATTCACTTACAGTCATTATATGAAAACGATATTTATAAAAACAAATACTATACCAATAAAGAAATTATAGATAGATTCAGAAAAAAGTATAATTTTGGATGCCATTATGATATTTTCTAGTAATAATCAGAAATAAAAATCTGTTAAAAATTCGTTTGAAGGGTAGCATAAAAAGAATATGTGGGGAAAGTGATATCGACAATGTCAACCTTCTTCTATGTAAAGGTACCCCAACATAGAATCGAGTTAACATGTCTTATATACTAGTGAATTGGATTTGTATATTTGTAGCGGTAGCAATGCTACAAATATAACAAAATCTAAGTCAAACCTGGGACAAAACAATTATACAATACATAACACAAATACAATACACAACATAAATAAAGAAAACAAAAACATAAATACAATACATAACATAAATAAAATATATAACATAAATACAATACATAACATAAATACAATATATAACATAAATACAATAACAAAACATAAATACAATTCTTTAGGGGCCACCTTGCATTCATTCACGCAGGAGCTTTTCTGTGAAATACTGTGAATTACTTTAAAAATTAAAAATAACTGTTTTCAAATAAATTTGTGCAAAGCAGCAAATCCAGAAATCAAAATTGTAGAATCCAATCATAATCTTAAATGAAAAAATGATAAAAGTCAGTTTAAAAAAGCAGCATAAAAACAATAAAATAAAATCTATGTCAAACCTGAGAAAGTGTTAGTTCTATTTTAGGACTATTTTCTAGGACATAAGAATATAACAGTGTACTATACTATAGTACACTGTTATAACTACAATTATAACAATGCTAGTACCTCTTCCGCTATGAAAATTCCTATTGTAAGGAAGATAGATTTTTTCTTGGATAGTACATGAGTCAATGAGATGCAAAAAGAAAACACAAACTAAATTGCAAATTATGAAAAGAATTTACAATAGAAAATTTACACAATATAATTAGCAAGTGTTTTAACAATGAATTATATATAATCAACTATAAAAAAACGCCTTATACCAGATTTAAGTGATATATATTTAGGACAACTAGTTATGACCTAAATATAAAAGACACAGCTGATATTATTCAAAACCAAGTGTTGCACTTAATTGGGATTAATGTATAAAGATTTTGAATGTAATATTGTTACATATGTTTACAATATTATATGGATGTATTTTGAAAAGTAAAAATCTTATTAAATAAAGCATATGAAAAAAAAAACAATTTTTAAACAAAAAAAATAAGAGCACATTTGAATTGTAATGATACATCTGATTTTTCATACTGTTAATTAAAATTTTCAAATATTATTTGCCTTTATTTCATTTTAGTGGTTTCCACAAAGTAACTACTTCAGGATAATTTACCTTAGCTTAATAAACTAAAATATTTTTTAAATATTGTTATTCTTTTTTCGCTTTAAAGCAAAATAGCTAAACAGCAAAAATAGTTTGAAATAAAAGTACACAATGGCTTAAATATTTTTTTAAAATAACAACTTGCATAATATACACCTAAAAATATTAAATAGTAATTTAAATGGCACATGAACTTATAGTGTACAATTTTGCAGTTTTGTTTATGTAATTATAAATAAAAATAAATGCTAAGTCCATTAAAAAGGTTCTAGACTTATTTAAATATAGGACATTTTCAAATAAACTAATATTTTAAGGCTTACAGTCCCAAGACAAAAGCTAATTTTAAGATATTTACCTTTTTCAACTAATTCTACATTTTTCTCAACTCTCAATATAACAGCATTAGAACACAGAGAGTAAAAGTCTGCTCCTGAGAGATTGGACGGACATTGATCAATTATTTTTGCCAAGTCAACATTTTCATCTAAAGGTATTCTACAACAATAAAAACAAGGTTAGAAATATATACATTGTACATACTTAGATAATGTAAAAACTTATTTAATAAAAAAACTGTAATATAAACTAAAACACTGGAAACATAGGGTTTAACAAGCAATTTATTTAAAAATTAAAATATGTACCATTCATTATTCTATATTTATTCAACAATAACTTTGTTTGGTCTAAGAAATATTTAAGAAATACTTAACAAATATTGAAAATTGCACAGGCAATCTATTTAATTAAAATATTATTCATTGTTATATATTTATGAAACAATAATTTTGTTTGGGCTAAGAAATATTTAAGAAATACTTTACAAATATTGTAAATTGCACTGCAGATTTGAAGACTTGGGATTATGCCTGATTTTTGAAGTAGAAAAAATTCAAATTTTTCCCTTGATATAACTAATTTACTTACGTTTTACTCAATAATTTAAAACATAATAAAAAAACTGAATTAATTAACAAAGAGATAACTAAAAAAGAACTTTAAAAAAAAACACAAATTTCATCACATAATTTTTTTAAACTCAATAATAAAATATAAATTTAATTGCAATAATAAAATACAAAATTTTTATAACAGTCTAAGCAGTAGCAGTAAAATGTCTTCAATAAAATGAAGCAACTCTGAGCATAACATTTATATTAAACACTATTAAAAAGATAACTAAAAACATGAATTACTTTCTAGTCAATGCTTTCAGAATATTTAGCTTAGCTTTCTTGCTATCAGGAATTCCAACATATAGAAGGCGATCAAACCTAAAAATAATACAAATAGGCACGAAATTATTATCAAGATACCTTAACAGAAACACATTCAAAAGAAAATTGTCATTATAATTGAACCCATATATATTTATAAGTGATTTATAATTTAACTTTTTTTACTGGTACAAAATGTCAAGGAGGATATTTTAATTTGTTAAAAACAAGAAACTATAAATAGAAAAACTGAAAAGATCATTTATAATAATTTTAATATGTTATTGAAATAAGTGTTGTTAGCAGTGTAAAATAAGAGAAATGCTGTAAATTTTTTGTATTTATGGTAATCAGAGAGCAATATATGTATTTTTTTACCTTCCTGGCCTTAAAAGAGCTGGATCAATTAAATCAGGTCTATTAGTAGCCCCAATCACAAATACTTCAGATTTTTTGTTAAGCCCATCCAACTCTGAAAGAAGTTGTGAAACAACTCTGAAATTAAAATATATTTATTAAAATTAAAGTATGAATTGAAATTAAAACCAGTTCAAATAGCAACTTAATATGATATTTAAGGTATGAGTCTAATTATTTAAGACAATGTTCAAGTAAATTCATATTCCATTAAGTAACAATAAAATCTGATACATATTTTCTTCAGAGCTGAAGAATTTGAAACAGAAAAATACGGCAAAGGATAAGCATTAAAAGAACATAATGCTGCTATATGAATGAACATCAATCATATAAAATCAAATCTAAGTGTTTCATGCATAAAAATTCATTATGAGATTTAAAATGAAAAAAATATAACACCTAATATTAACAAAGTAGTAAAATTAAAAATTATGTTTTTAGAGCAAAACGAAATTTTTAATTAAAAAGTTGGTCACAATCTAGTTTTCAAGATAAGTTTTTTATACCCTACTTTGTGGCGAATTTCAGAACAGTACTAAGAAATATAAATAGTAGGCTTAGCAACTAAACATTAAATAAACAAGACTAAAAAAATTATAATTCATTTACATAAAAATTTAAATCATATATTTAAATGCTGATAACAAGCATACTAATATGTATTTATCATTATAAACAGTTTATATTAAACTGATGACGAATCTTAAAAAACAATTTTGTAGATGTGAAGTATTCTAGGGCATGTGCTATAAATCTGCCACATATCATTTCACCTTTAAATTGACTCAACTTTATTATTAAAAAAATTTATAAATAAATAAATTTGTGATTTTTGTAAAACACTCAAACCATGTGATTCCTTATTTTTCTCCTTACACCAAAGTTCAATAGTTAAAGAAATTCATAATAAACAATTAAATTGTTTAATGAATTTGAGTTCTCCTTCTGTTCAAAAAATAATAACAAATGGGCATTGTGCAAAAATTTAAGAAAACATAAATTGAAGTAAAATTATCAAACATAAATAATAACACAAAATTAAAAAAAAAAAATTAAAATAACTAAATGAAATTATCAAACATTGGGTAAACAATAATAATAGGCTTACAATAATAGTAGGTAGTAGGTTAACAATTTAACAAAAAAATTTAAAACCTGTCCATAACTCCACCAGAATCTCCACTTCTTCCTCTATTAGGAGCTAAAGAATCCAGTTCATCAAAAAATATTATGCAGGGAACAGCACTTCTAGCTTGACTAAACACTATAAAAAAATCAGTAAACCTTAACAAATACAATAGTAGAATAAGTACAGTTAATAAAGAAGATAAAACTCGAAGAATAATTCTTAAAAACATAAAAGAAAACAAAAAGAAAGATTCTTAAATACAGCAAATAAAAAGAGTTTTGAGTAAATAGTTTGTATTTGTAACAGCTCCATTATTTATACTTAAGATAACATAAATGTACCTTCTGCAAAAACCAAAAATCTTTCATCATTATTGCAAGAGATTCAAAATTATTAAAAAAAACGGTTTTATTTATATAAACTTAATTTTAACTCTGATATATGAAGACTTCCTTTAAATTAGCAGACAACAACACTAAAAAAAATAAAGTTAGTGTCACTTTTATGCTCATACTAGTAATTCTTATATTTTTTAATCATTAACAAATTTTTGCTGAAAAATAAATGACATTGCAAATTAGACAAGATAAAAAAAAATAATAATAAGTGCCTTCATTAGACTTCAAAGCTCTGTACCACAAAATTAACAAAAATAGATAGCCCAGTATTCAAATAAGGAATTTCACATATATGTATAGTCAACGGGCAATATAGAGAACCTATCGTCCAAATGGTATTGAAATATGACTAAAATAAAAACTTTCCACAAGAAATTTCAATTTCTTAAAACTGTCTCTTACTTATGTCATCCACTCAATTCCTCATATACATAATATAATGTTCAGAATAATACAAGTATATTACTAGTGACTAGTGGATGATGTGAAAGTCTAATTAATTTGGTCCAAACTTAGAAATAAAATGAAATAATGGTCTTAAATTATCAAAAAAATAATTAAACTGTCAAGGGTTAACAGACTATATAAAATTTTACTTTAGTTACTTTAGAAAAACTACAGCAATAATGAATATTAAAAAGTAATGTACCTGCTCTTACATTTTCTTCACTTTGCCCAACATACATATTAATCAGTTCAGGCCCTTTCACACTGTAAAAATATTAAAAAACTATGACGATCAAATTGAAAAACGATTTGAAAAAATTGCACAGTAGATGCATTCAAATGTGAAGTTTTAAATCAATAAGCTAGTTTAACCCATAAATGATAAATAAAAAAAGTTTCGATAGTACTATTTCAGAAAATAATAAATTTTGTAAAAATCAACTTTTTAGTTAAATCAAATTTCTTGCTAAAATAATCTTGATGGAAACTGTTTGTTTTATTTGAATAAATCAATTTATTTTATTTGAATAAAATTAAATAGTGCAATGCAAAATGCAAAGAACAAAAAAACAAAATCTAAAACTATATAAGATTAAAATAGTTGTTAATAAATAAATGCATAATCTCAGTAATCTTTAGGATAATGCAAATTATAACATTTGAGTCTGAGCTGAAAAGAAAATTTAACAGATTTAATTCATGTGAAGAAGATTTTTTTATTATATTGATATTATATTTTTAATGTCAACACTAAAATAGATATTAAAAACATAAAGTAAGGCAAATGTTTTATTATTTTTCATACAAACTTTTTTTGACAGCATATTATACATTTTAAAACTGGCATATGCATATGAAAAAATAATTGAGTATATGAATAATTGCAACTATAAAACATTAAAAATAAGTGAAAATATGTAATTTGTAAAATTTTTATATACTAAGCTTTATGCACAGAATTCATAAACCTACCTTAAGAAATTAAGCGAACACTCAGTTGCTACAGCTTTAGCCAGTAATGTTTTGCCAGAACCAGGTGGTCCATATAGTAGCACACCTAAAAATGTATGAATTAATAATATATTTCCCATTAAATCAAATTTATCCAACACTAGATTATGAAAATAGCAAATTAAAAATGCAATATTACTAAAAGGAATAATGTTTCAGGGTTTTTTTAGGGGCTAAAGTTTAGTTTCTAATTCTTACATTCTAAATAATAAACAAAACTGTATTGATATGACACTTTTTGAAAATTATCCAATAATTTCAATGTACGTAATAGTACAATTAAATATGGCTGAAGTTGAGCTTTCTATTTACTAAACATATGCTCTTTCTATATATTTTACTAAATAAACTTCAGTTTCCTTTCTTTTTAAATGTTATTTTACAAAAGCTGATAATTAAATCCATATTAATCTCTTGTTGCACAAGCCAGTCTCAAATTATAGACCTGAAATAAAAATGCATTTGTGTGTTTAAAATTAAGACGTAAATAATTTAACATTGCGTGCCATATATAAAAATATTAACACTCTCTGAAATTAGTTTGAGTTGACTCAGGCATAAGAAAAGAAGATAATATTACATGATATCACAAAAACATTGTTAACATATAGATACTATGTATTTGCACTAAACATATAAATTTTTCAGATCCTAACAAAAAAATATCTAAAGTTGATTTTTCATATAAATTAGTTTAAAATGCAGTGGATTATTTTCCAATTAAAAAAATAATCAACTAAACATCATTTTAAAATAAAAGTTTTAAGCTGCAATAAAAAATTCCTCATTTTTTTGAGTAAATAAATAATAAATTAAATAAAAAATTTGACCATTAGAGTTTCCGAATTAAAAACTACAACTGTTCAAAGTTTAAAACAAATTGGGTATGATAATCATGATTTTACATTAAATATATTTCTTACTTTAAGTTGCAATACTGAGTTACATAACACATTCATTTTTTAAAACATAGTATTTTTATTTTAAACAGTTTTTAACTAATATAAATTTTTTAAAAAATATCGGAGTGGCCATGTAGCATACTTTTTAACTTGTTTTTCATAAATGGGACGTTTATTGTATGATGCTTTTACCTTAGAATTATCTAAAACACATAGACACACACCGGTTTTGTATTGAAACAAGTTTTGAAGCAAGCAAAATTTAAACTGTGATTATACAGTTAAAATTCAAACAAATATTAAATTGTTTTGATTTCTTTTAATTTCTTTTTTTACGCTTTTGTGTAAATATTATTCAGTTATAATTAACAGGGTTTTTTAATAGAATACAGAGAGCACAAACCTGATCTTCTGAGTCCAGAAAACAGAATTTCAGGATGTTCTAAAGGAAGTTGGATTGTGTCTAAAATCTCTTGTTTTACATAATTCAAACCTCCAACATCTTCAAATTTAACATTTGGAATCTGTTAATGACAACAAATGTCATGAAACGCAAGAGAAATGATATTAAACAAAACACTTGAACAACGTCAACAAAAATGCAAAATCATTTTAAAAACAAACAAAAAAAAGTGTTTTTTATGCCATCTTAAGATAATAATATTTTACTATAATTACATGGTGTACCCTGCATACATAAAAATGCTATAATATGTTCTCTAACATGTAATGTATAGATCAGATATTATGCACCTTTGAACTATCTTATTTTAGGTCAGCAATTTGAACTAGCAAATGAAAACTTGCCAAAATTCTAATCAATTTGCAAGAATTTGAAATAATTTACTTTCTTTCTTTATTATTAATTAATAAAAAAAGGAAGCAATATTTCATTCTATTCAGGTACAATAAGAAAACAAAATTTTATTATTAACTTCCTAACCCGAAATGTTTCCTAAAAACCAAACAAACTTTAGGCACATAAGAGTGATTTCTTCTATTGGTACAAAACAGTGCAAACTGATTCAAATTGCATTAAAGAAAGGAAAAATTTTGAACGAAATTGCCGAAATTCTGACTGTTTAAGTAGTAATTATATATAAATATTAAAAATATGAATATTTAAGTTTGACAAAAAATATGTAATGTATTATAAGAAACCTTTGGAGCTCCAATAGCCTCTGCAAACTTTGAGTGAAGAGTTTCCAGAGAATTTAATAAATCTCGCTGCACAACTGGGACAGATGCTAAAATTAAGTCTTCCTCCTCCTGAAAATTTAGTTTATTGTTAACTCTGAAAAAGAAACGAAAAGACATGCGTTTTAAAACACTTTAATAGAAATATAATTGCAAAAAAAAAAGAAGTTTTAAAAGTGTGATGCTTATTACCATATTAAAAAATAAATTTTTCATTATTTTTTTTAATTTATTTACACATTGATTTGCCCATTAAATAATATACTGGTTTGTTTCTTTTCTTTTTCATCCAAAGTTGTTTTATGTATTTATTCACTCACTATATAAATAATAATTTATAGTAGATAAAAATCCATAAGTAACATATTATTCATAAAAAAGTATTAAACAACAAAAGCTAATTAATGATGATAGCTTAAGTCCATATCTACTTTCCTCACACTAATATAAGTTTAGAAACATATAAAAAAAAACATTTAAATCTCAAATGGAAATATATTAATGTTTTAGGAACAATTAAGGAACTTAAAGAAACCTTTTTCTACTTTTAAGTTGTTTGTTAGTCTCAAGATAAACAAATTAAATATGTTTAAATATTTAAGCAAAAATTAAGAGTTTCTCCTTTAAAAAAAATAAATAAATAAGAAACTCAAAATTGTATGTGAAAACCTGGAGTCTTGAGATCTATTAACAAAGGCCAAATGTAAGATTCTCTATTAAAACATATTAATAACATGACAATTGATATATCAATGATGAGTCTAAGAATTAATGAAATTCTTTATAATATATATATGTCCTACAGTAGACAAACCTAAAGACATGGTTCCCAATAGAACACCAAAATCAAGTCTCATTGGTTGCGGTCAGTGAGCAGGTAGATGACCACTTTGATCAGGCATATGCGGTATCCGACCTAGTTAAACTGTTCTTCTATAAAGAGCTAGTGCACTTGACGTCGGGATTTTAAAGTGGGGAACATATCTTCTCGGCAGAAGATCAAAATTGTGATGGTATGTCTTCGGATTATCCTCAGGGATGTTTTTTCATACTATCGCCAATAACCCACAAAGCAGCTCTACTATGGCTTAAATAAACTATTACTACTGCACCTTAAAATGCAAAACTCTGTAAAAATGTAAAATTAATGAAACATTAGTTTCATAAAACTTTTTATTTTTACTAAAACATATTTAATAATATAATATGAGGAAAATAATTTATAAAAATATTGTTGAACAGGGCTTTAAGAATAGTAAACACTTTGATCATGCAAGAAATTAAAAAATTATAGATTAGTGGTGTGTTATTTCATCAAATATGTGTCAAATAATCATCAGACATACCACATCATATCGGCTAAAACAAATATTTAATAAGTTTAAAATAACTGGTAATAAAATCAATTAATATGATTTCAAGGGTTCTAGAATGATTCTTAAATTGAACTTGCTACACATATCAAAAAGGAAATTAATAATAAGGTAAATTAATAATGAAAATTAATAATTAAGGTAAGATTTAATTTTATTATCAAGATGAGAAACTTACACAAATTTCCTCATTCTGCTATAAGCATTACTCAAAGCTTGGCTAACCAAAGCACACAAATCACCCAAAACAAAACCCTGAAAATAAAGCAAAATTTATAATTTAGGGCTCTTGTGAGAATTTTTTAAAACAATTTTAACTAATAAGCCAATTATAATTAATATGTTAATAACAATTAATAAGTTTAAATTGTTAATCTTTATAAAATTAATAACTTAAATTATAATTTCACTATGTACATTTAGTAACAAAATGTATTCAACAACTTTTTCGCAGAACCAACTAATACATTAGGTATTATAAATTAGTTTTGTAAGTAAATGTATCAAAATATTCATTGATTAAAAAGCTGCCAAATTACTTATGAAATTTATGAGCAAATTTTAAAAAGTCATGCTTTTAAAACTAGATTTTTCAGAAAGTATTTGGACCGATTTTGCTCAGATTTTGTATTTTGCCATGAAAAATTACATTCTCTAAAATGGCATAAAAAATTTTATACCTTGCATTTCAAATTTTTTTCTTTTATTATTAAATAAAATAATAAGAAATAAGAAATATTTACTAAAAGTTAATTATTATTATTGTTTGCAAAGAATTACTTTTGAATAAACAAAATTTATGAGTAAAAAAATTTCAAGATCACTTAAAAAGCTCTCGAGATATGGCGAAACATGCAAAAAATAAAATTAACATTAAGAGATCCAAACTTTAAACACCTCTCCTGCCCAAACAAGAGGAAGAATATTTTAGGGATCAGTAACCCAAATCGGGTTAAAAAATGTATATTATTCAGAGAAAGTGCGTTTTTGTGTCTGATTTGGTAATTTAAAAGATTGTCTGCAATAATCAATTAGCCTATTTGAGGTCACTCTCTCGAACCATTAAGATTGAGACCAAGAATGTGAAGAACCGATCATTAGATTAAAATTTATTCAGGTTGGTCTATTTATTTTTGTGCACTGTACAGTAACAGGTAATAATAGGGGAATGATCATGAACATTACCCAGTCTTAAAGCAATATCATCTGTATGAGAAACATATACAGAAGAGTGTTTGCATGAAATAGATGCAGATAGGTGAAAAATAACAAAATCAAAGATATATACAATTTAGTAACATTCAATTTAGGTATATTGCGACAATTTATTTTCAATTCACTTCTAAAATAGACATTCTTATTTTGATACAGTTCTTTCTTTGGGTACTTTTTCAGATAGATAAAAAGAGGTTGATTAAAATTTCATCCTATAGTATAAATTAAAAATTGTTAATGTATTGATTCATTTTAACATTGACTTACAGCTGTCCTTTGAGCCAAATATGAAGTAGATACGTCATTTCCAACATCACAAACAGTTAGCAGATCTTGCAAAAGTATAGATCTTTCCTCTTCAGTGGGAGCCTGAAAAAAAATTTGTTGCTTAGGACAAGAAAGAACGAGAAGGCACAATTACCACCGTTGAAATCTCAAATTACAACAAGTCTAATAAATTTAAATAATTTCTACGATTTTTCATTTCTTGTTAGACATATACAAACGTTCTAAAATCACACTCATGGGTTTTTTTTTTAATTTATAACAGAAAAACAGTAAAGGCTTTAAAAAAAATTGTTGCAAATCCATGTGATAGAAACTTCTGAGATCTGTTTTTAATTCAAAAGTTTCTCAGTGGATGGCTCTACAAATAGTAAACCTGTATCTTAAAGAAAAACAGCTGAAAATAATATTGCAACTTTCCTAAAAAAAATTTAATGAATCGAAATTACATTAAAACATTTTTGAAATACTATCAGCCATAATCCCATATTGCACTTTTTGAACAAAATTTTTCTTAATTAAAAAGCAACAAAAAATTGTCAAAGTATCTTTCAGTGCCCTCTGCTGGAAAGTTTTATATCTAAATTTAGTGTAACAAAATTGTCAAAGTAGTGTACAATGCCCTCTGCTGGTGAGTTTTGTAACTAAAACTAGTGTAAAAAATATGTACTTTTTCACCTTAATTTCTTGCAAGAATTGTTTTTTTTTTAAACAGAAATTGACTTCCTGTAATAAATTTTTAAAGACAGTCCTCTAATTTAGGACAGTAAGCATATTAAAAAATAAATAATGAATATAATTAGAGAAAATTATACACATTTGTGGATTAAGCAGAGAATTGAGATTTTTAAAGTAAAAATTTTTCCATTATAATGAGTTAAAAAGTTTCAAACATAAAAGCAAAGATGAAGAATGAAAAAAAATATTTCACTAAACAGGAACATAAATTGAGAATTAAACCTAATATACAGTTGTCAATTATAAATACAAATTGAAATGTGCATTCTGACAAACAGAAATACCTTCATTTCCACAAAATGCAAAAATGCTGGCATTAGATTGCTATTCAGCTTTGCTGTTGTAGTGGTTCCTATGACAACAACTGGCCATTCACTCCCATGACTGTTAACCTCTTTCAGAAGTTTTGCTAAGGAATGGATCACTCTGGTATCTGCAAGAATAATTTGCAATTTGTATAATAGCCTAATAACAAGATGTTTACTAAGATTGCAATTAAGATTAATTTATTTGCAATTTAGAAAAGACAATGATCACATTTTAAAGTTTAAGTTTTGATGTTACAAAAGTACAGTTTAACATTACATAACTACAGTCATTTATAAGAAGAATATAGGTTAGTTTACTTGTTAAATAAAGGAACGTATTAAAGCGAAGATGCCTAATTTAGCAAGAATACAATCCGTAGAACTCGAAAATGAGCTAGATTAAATGGTATGCCTTCTTATAATTAAAGGGGAAAATGTGCAGGTGCTTCTGTACTTAAATTCTTTGTATTTCGTTAGCAATTTTTTGATGCTCAACAATCCAGGCATTAAATACACTATCGTTAAAACTTTTAAATTCCAGTAAAATCTGCAATTGCATAACAAATCTGTGTTTTCTGATGTAAAGGATCTAGTTTAATTGCATCTTCATCGTGAAATTAAGATTTTATATTTTATAAAATATTTAGACAGGAACATGTACACACAACTACTCCACAAAAAAGAGCATTTGCAAGTAAGCAATTAGCATGGTTGCAGCTTCTGTTAACCAATGTCATGACCACCAATATTTTTTTTATCAATTGTTACCACACTTTATTTTTGCAGCTTCAACTGTTATGTGATTGATAGAGAAAAAAAAACACTAACATCACAATGCTTATTTACAAATTAAGCATATTTTTTAGACCTTTTCAAAGGGCATGACATTTTTATGAACAGACTTTTTCTGATATCTTTAATACAATAATTTTCAATTCTTATTAAATTCAAGTTATGGTAGTAACAACAAAGATTTTTATAAGTTTTTTTAACAAAAAAATAAACTTTTTGTTAAAAAAAAAATTCCTGGTTAAATATTAAATAGTGTTGAATTATAACATGCATTAAAGAGTTTTTAACTGTAGTTTAACAGTATTTGAGAAGTCAAAACTTAATATTCATGTTTAAATACAGTGACAGAATTCAGACTGCACACTGATATTTTATTTTTATTTATTAAAAAGCTTGTATGTAGATTCAAACTCTTTTATGTGTTAATTCTCAACATTTTTAATTTTTCAACATGCCAGATAATGAAGTGTTCATAAAAGATAAAAATAAAAAACTGGCTACACTTAATTGATAAATTCCCAATTTGCAGTTTTTCAATAGTATTGTGTGTATTAAATGTTAGAAATTTTTTTTAAAAAAAAAAAGCAAAATCAACTTAAAATGCAATATCAGAAAACCTATAAAAATTTAAAACCCAGTGAGACTCCAAGAAAAAGTAATTTTACAATTTTCTTTACTAAAACATTTGTTGAATACAAACTAAAATATTGTAATAAGTAATCAAAGATTGAACTTTTTCTAGAATTGCAAAATAAAAATTTAAGTCAATACTTGAAAATAAATTTTAAAAAATGCTACATTATCAATGATTAACAATTAATAAGATGTAAAATTAAAAAAAAAATACTTCATAATTTTTAACAAATTCATGAAGAACATTTGAAGCATTGCACTTGTGTATGAGAAATCTCACAGTGTTCTCGAAAAAGCAACTGGTCAATCATAATTTAATATGTTGTATAAAAATATGATCACTAACAAGTCTAAAATGAAAAAATAACTTGACATTAAAATGTAAGAAAAGATAAGTTAAATTACTTTTTAAAACAGAGATTTTTACCAAAAGGAAAAAAATGTTTTAAAATACTTAATTAGTATTAAATTTCCTTTCCTGATCGGTTAAAAAAATTATTCCCGAAGTAGTTTGAGGGTGATTAACAGATTGAGTTGATACTTAAATATAGAATAAAAGTAATTAAAATTAAGTTTTATGATAAAATTTATAATTTGGAGTAATTTAAAAGAAAAGAAGTTAGAGTAAAAAACATTAATTTTCTAAAAAGTATGCTATGTATTTGCACTTTAGTTTTAATTTCAAAAAGTAATCAATGATTTCACAATTTAAACAGATCTTTTTTAATAAAGTATTATTCAAAATAAAACATCCATATTTTAAACCACATAAATTTTTTTTAATCAATAACAAAATACAATGTTGTTCTCAAACTAACGAAACTGTATGCACATATATATTAACAAAATATAAAATCTAGTGATTGTTAAGATTAACATGACTTATACATGACTTAACATGATTTATATCATAAACATTTTATAAGAGTAATTTGATAAATTATTTATAAAAGGTACAGAAGTTAACAATGATGGAGAGTTTCAAAATACCATAATGGTAAACATGTTAAAACAATTTCTGCAACTATTTGACATAAATAAATAATATTGTAAAATAATTTAACACATTAGTAGAATTAGTTAATATTTTCAGACATGCAACTTCAATAATATAGTTTATAAATTAATAATTTAAATAAAATATATTAAATATATTGAAATTCTTACCATCTCCAGCAGTTTCTTTACCAATAAAATGAACATTTTTCAAAAGAATTATACAGGGTGCATAACTCATGCCTACATGAAAAAAAATACATATATGACTTGAAACAGTATGTAATTTAGCATCAGACATAATAAAAACTATATTGTTTTTTTTTTAAATTTATAAAATGATAAATAAATATAAAGAGAATAAATATCAGAAACAAAAAATTTATATATTACCTTTTTCAATTTTATTTTTTAATCTAGCTTCAACAACTGCAGAAATTTCACCCACTAGTTCATGACAGTTCACCTAAAATACATAGAAATGGTTTATTACATAGAATTGCTTTGAATTTGATATAATACAAAATTTATTGTAATAAGAGAGACTCTTAAAATGAGCATTTATTTTATCATGAAAGAAATTATGTGTGTTTCTAATGCTGCAAACAAACGAAAGTTATTTTCTTTCCTCTCACATTTCTAATGAAATCTCATAAAATCAAGAGTCCCTAAGTCATGTTTTCAGGAAGGGCTACTAGCATGACTAATGCTGTATTTTTGTCCAAAATGCTACAAAAGCAACTTAATACATTCAACAGTACAGTGCTTAGATATTATTATTACAGTATATACAATAATAGATACATTTGTAGCAATAAGCGGAAAAAATTTCAAAAATAGAACAACAAAACTTCAATCCAAGAAAATGGGTACCGCATACTTTATGCTAATATAGTTCTGTTTTAAAGTTAAACAATAACTGCTAGTTGAGGAACACAGAGACAACAAATTTAGAATTTCACACGTAAAAAACAATTTATGCACATTTGTACACCATAATACAAATTTGCATACCACAGAAGATATAGTAAGTACTTTCAAAAGATTACCTGATATAAATTAAGATTTAAACATCGACTAACAGTCTTGATCACAGTAGTTTTCCCACAACATGGAGGACCAGAAAAAAGAATATTCGAGCTAAGATTTGACTTTTTATGTCTATTAATGAAAACATAAAATTAAAAACTTAAATAGAAAACAGTGCAATAAAGTAGAAATTAAATATAATAAATGGAATAATTATAAAGTTACTAAAATACAGCAATAGAAAATATATTTAAAAAAAAGAATATTCTTCTTACTTCATCAACACTATTCATTACCAACAACACTAATTAATCATAAATTCAAGAAGACAGCGTGACTTTATTATATGCTCCACTATAATGTTAAACAAGTAAATAATTAAAATCTATATCTTTGTGAACTATTTTTTATCAGCTACATTAATAAAATAGCTCTACCTGTGCTTAATGTGTTAATTATTTCAAAACTTCATCATGTTATAAACATTAATTTTTCCTAATTTTGGTAAATCAGATTAGAGCAGTAATTAAATATTAAGTTTGAAAAAGAAGAGAAGACATTGAATTAGTTATATATATATATGTACTATACATAAATTAGGAATCTCAAAAGTTCAGTTTGTTCCCAAGTAACTCTTGTCTTTTTCTCAGTTTCTGTCAAACCTTAATTCTACTGAGCAAAATTATTCAGGTATTGCTAAATATATATACGTAACATCTATGGAAATTACACATGGACTGTTCTTCTTAATGATTCTTTAGACTTGGGATTTAAGATAACATTTCATTTAGTATTTGAGATAACAGTCTTGATTATGATCGTAGTCGCACCAAAAGGAATTGTTAGGAATCCTAGTAAATTTTTTGAATAGACCTGCAACATTTTTCTTAACCCCTTCCTTCTTGCTCACGTGAAAATAACGGGGTGATGTTTCGCCCTCTATTTCTCACTCTCGTGAAATTTATGGGCTGGAGTATTCGGTAGTAAAGCGCCAATAAGAATAAAACTAGTTCATTTCTTTTGCCTGGAAAACATTTTATTTCTCATTTTACACATCAGATGGCAGTACCAGGATATTTTTAAGGTAATTGAAGATAGTTAGTTTATTTTAAACTAGATGTCAGCACTAATCAAATATGTGTATTTGGCAAAATAGGCACTTTTATGACCATTATCTTGAAAATTAACTGATCGTTAAGGGGTTAATCAAGTTCATTATAGGTTGAGTATTTTTTTGTTTTTTTTATTTAATAACTTTCATTACTTAGACTGCGCTTACAAGAAAATGTGCATCTTTTAATATAGTTTTAAAAATTAAAAAAAATTAATCAATCAACTGAACATTTTGTGACAATCTTTCCCCTGATTTTTTGCTGATGTAAATCTAGAGTTTTTTCCCCTTCTCACACAATGAGAAAATTGTTTATTAAGGAGAAATTTCTATATTAACTTGCTTAAAGACAAAACACTCGGTTAAGTGAAAAATCATTTTGCATCATTATGATTCTACAAAGTGAAAAATTATTTAATAAAATCATTGGCTTCTTCATTTTGGTAATTTATGTCTTAAAATTTAATAAACTCAAATAATACTTTTAATTAAAATGCACTATTTATATTATTTTCTACTTACTGTAATTTTAAAAAGGGTAATATGAGATCCTGCAAAATGGATACATAATGAGATAAACCTTCTGACACAGAATTCCAAATTGGATGGCAAGGAGAAGAGCTATAATAAACTTCCATAGTAGCGGGTACATAGCTTTGTCTTGTACCTACCTATAAATAAAGGAAGAATATAAAATACACTTTGAATGTTTAACAGATTATGTAGCCAAATCTTTCAACTAAAAATAAACACCTTTTAAGTACTTTTCAAGCACTCAAAAATATTTTTAAGCACTATATACCTTAACAAAATGCAAAATAATTTTCAAAGACTATACATGATCATAATAAAATGACCAGTTTCTGACAAAGAACTCTTTTCTTGATAATATTGGCCACCATGAAAAGATTGAGAGGTTTTTCGGTTCGATATCAAAGGGTGGAAAATGATGTCTGAAATTGAGAATATCTTGCAAAATGCAGCAGAGTTGCACATGACAGTGCAAGAATCTCACCGAACCCAGCTCAGTAGATGCACATGTGTACTCCCGAGTATTTCATCAAACATGTAAAACAATTTATGCTTTCATACGCTATGGACCAATAGTAGGCTGAAATAGATTGTGGTTGAATGAATTGTGAAAAGGTTGAATAGAACAATGCGAAAAGCTCGCTTTTGCATAATTTGTGGCGAAAATTGACATAGTAAAGAAAAATATCTTAGGAAAATTAAGCACTTTTTAAAAATGCCCTACGAAAAAAGCACCTTTAAGGGCTTTTAAAAGACGAAAATCGAAAAAAAGCACCTTTAAGCACTTTTTAAAAAGGCTACGCTCCATGTTTAATAAAAATTTATCAGTGCAATAAAAGAATAAAAATTTAATAGATAATGTAAAAGGTGAGTTGATTAAATACTAAAATAACATATAGCTGATGTTTAAACTAAATAAATTTTTTATAATTTTTTTAAGTTTAAAAAATTTTTTTTGAAAATTTCAAACACAAATAAAAAATATCTAAAGGCTGAATAAATACTTTACCATGTATAAACGTGCACTTTTGTTGTCCATAACATAACCAGGTAAGTCCTCATCCTCATTTGAACCCTCAATTGATGCAATATGAAAATAGAGTGTAGGATTTCTGAGAAAACAAATTATTAAAGAATATTAGTAACATATAAAATTAATACAATCGCAAAACAAGTTTATGATAGATAGTAAACAAAACAAAAACAAAAAAATCAACTGCTAAGCTAAAAATAATTATAGTCAGATACATGAAAATTATTCACAAGATATGTTTAATTTTTAGCACAAATATAAGCTTGTTTTAATAATAGCATAAAAAATATTTTATTTTCATTTCAAGTTATGGTTAAATAAGTTTGGATTCTCTCTTTTTAATATTAAAAATAACTTTTTAAATAACAGTAAAAAGTTTTTTTTGAGATTTAAAAATTGAAAATACAAAGAAAAATACTGTATCATAAAAATATCTACATACTATAGAAAAGGGAAAAAATAGAAAGAAAGAAAAGGCTTTAATAGACTTCATTAAATATAAAGTTTAATGGGCATTAAAGTTTAATGCCAGATAAAGTTCTATATTAGGCCAATATCAAAGCAAGTAAAATGTATTTTGGTCAAATCAAGCATTGCTAAAAACTTAGTCTTACATAAAATAGATTGGAGAAGGATATGAAAACAAATTGAAGGTGACAAATAGGGAGGAATCCACATACAAAAATGTCAATTCCATTAAGGAATTCCAAATTTAATAACTCATTTAGCATACATGAAGAAATATTGCAAACATTATGACATTAATTAAATAATTAATAACTAAAACAGAAATCAGTGTTAATATATAGCTAATCATTAGACTCATTAACTATACATTTAAAGCATGTTTTTTTNTTTTTTTTTTTTTTTTTTTTCGTACAAAACAAATTTGTGCAGCTTTAAGGAAATACTTTAAAATTTTATTAAAATGTAGATAGTAATAGGATTTAACATTTACAATCTTTAGAAATGCTAAAGCCTCCATCACAAAACTGAAAAAAGTCGAGAGTCTGGTGAATATTAGATTATTGTAAGTTCAAATTATGATTTGGTTAATATTTCATACATTTTCGTAATTTTTAAATATTTGTCTAGAAATAGTGGTATATAAACTTATATGAATTTATGTGCAACAGTAATAGAATGACAAGCAGTAATAGATTTTTGTAATTTTTGAATATTTGTTTAGAAATTGTGGCATATAAACTTATATGAAATCATGTGCAGCAGTAATAGAATGACAACTGACATTGAATTTACACAGATAATTTACATACTTTAACTTGTCACTTTCATCATCCAAAGCAGTTTGGGAGATTTCCAATTGTCCTAGAAGATTGAAATTATAATATAATAATGTGCAACAATTTAGAAGGAAAAATATGCTATTTAATGAAGAAGTTGTTCAAAAAGTATTATTAACCTTTACTAACCTTTAGAATCAATGCAAATGACATCACCTTTGCAAATATATCTGGAAGATAAATATAGTGCATATTTATTCATATTCTAAACAATTTCTTGTTGAATAAATGAAAAATAATTTTTACCTTTGGAAGTTAAAATATTTTGAGACCATTCTATCACATTTGACTTTTAAGTCATAATTGGGAGATTGTATTAAATTTGCATAGGCATCAACAGGATTTGGAGGAGAAAAAGAAGCATCTAAAGGCTATAAAGAAAATAGCATGATCAATATTTCAAATAAACAGATAATAGTGTAATTACTTGAATCTGTAGCCGTAAATATGGCTGCGCAAGAACAGATGGCTGTTTATTCATATAAACCAAAGGAGAAGATATATCAGGGATCGGTCTAGGTTTTCTTAAGAGGTACATATTTTGTGAAAATTTACACATAATTTGTGAAAATTAAAAATTATATTAAAAAATCAATACAAAAATAGGGTAAAATATTTTCAAAAATTGTCTCGACAAATAAAAATCATTTATGACTGGTAAATTTCCATATATATTTGTCCCATATGTTCAAAAACAATTTTGCTATTGTAAAATTTTGGGCTTAAAATTGTATCCAAATTTAAAAATCCATAAAAATCATTGTCCACAGTCAAATTTCAATTTGAATTTAATAAAAACATACATTTAACAGTACTAGCACTAAAAGTTATCTTCATTATGAGAACATTTTCGACTGGGTCATACAAGAAAGAGTTATAAAGAGGAAAAAATGCTTCATAAAAAAAATAAAGGTTGACTTCATGTAAGCAAGAATCTCANGTACTAGCACTAAAAGTTATCTTCATTATGAGAACATTTTCGACTGGGTCATACAAGAAAGAGTTATAAAGAGGAAAAAATGCTTCATAAAAAAAATAAAGGTTGACTTCATGTAAACTTTACAGAGGGACAGCCTCGTCATTTCATTTTAAGAAACTGTGTGAAAAAAAGCTCGCTATAATATGGCGTAAGCGACCGGTTAGGCTTACCAAACTGCATTATCTAACCAAACACATGCTACATATTCGTTTCGTAGAGCTCTTTTTCCTCGGAAAAGCAATCATAATAGCAATCCACAGGAGGGTTACACTGCAAATCGAAATGCTTAATTAACTCATGCAACTTAATGAAAAATCATCGTTTTTACGGGAATACAACAACAAATTTCAAGAGGTAGGGGGGAAGAGAATCTTAGAGCTTGCTTTTTTAAAAGTATCTTGTGAAACTACCGTTTTCCCTTAAGTTGAATTTGTGAAGGTACTGCTAAATGGTAGTAAATTTGTCCTAGACAGACCCCTGGATATGTAAAGAAGTTTATCTGTAAGAAAATAGTGTTTTGAAGCATTATATACAATTAATGAAACTATGAAAATTTTAGCAACATTAGTCATTTTAGAATAAGATTTCTTTATTTCCAAAAAAATATGAGATAATTAATGATATACCAGGAAATTAAATAGAATATGCTAATACCAAAAAATAAAATGTGGTTCTTAAATCTTAAATGTGGTTGCATAAGAACAAATAGTTGTTTATTCAGAAATCAAAGGAGAGAAGATAGATAAACAAGTTTATCAGTAGGAAAATAGTGTTTTGAAACATTATATATAATTAATGAAACTATTAAAATTTTAGCAACATTAATCATTTTAGGATAAGATTTATTGGTTTAAAAAAATATGAGATAATTGATGATATACCAGAAAATTACATACACTAGGTTAATAATAAAAATGTGTTAATGGAACAAAATATATATATATATATATATATATATATGTGTGTGTGTGTAATTACTTCAATCTGCAGTTTTAAATGTGGTTGCATGAGAACAGATGGTTGCTTATTCAAATTGAACCAAAGGAGAGGAGATATGTAAACAAGTTTATCTGTTGGAAAATAGTGTTTTGAAGCATTTTCATTTGTGAATTCACAAATTTGAGCAAGTCTGCAGACATATTTTGGTTCAACCTGTCTTTTGCCAGGAGTGCTGAATGAATGCACAGGAAATATGTGCTCATCCATTGGACTCTTTGCTTTATTCGCTTTTGTAGGTTTAAGCAAATTAATTTTTACCCAACAACCACTTTTTAAATGTAACTTAGATGCAATAGAATGGGTAAGGAAAACTGTATTGAAAGGATCTATTGCCTTGTTGGCTTTTTCAAGCTCTTTAATAAAATGGCTGTTTATTTTAGACATAACACGCATTTCAAATACCCACAAAAACTTTAAGGTATTACTCATAGGTGTCTTTGCAGTGGAAACAGGAGCAGTTGGGAGTCGAATGCCGAAAAAATTACTACTTGTGTAATTGATCAAATTCAATGCATACTTTTCCGTCAGCATTGTATTTGACCAATCATCTATCGTATTTTCACATTGAGAACTACAGTGCATAGAATCTTTTATGTCTGCAACAACTACTAGTGTTTTTGTAGATATTACACCTTGACGCAGTGGTTGACAGTCCAAAGTAATAATATCTTGCACTGTGAATTCCTTAGTAAGTAGAACATCATCTTGGCGACATAAAAGTTTATTGTCAGGGCAGTTCAAAAGTACATTTCTTAGATTTTTTGGATTTTGAAACCATGCAAAACTGTCAGTAGTTTTTGCAGCAAATACAACTTTTTCTATATCGAAGCAAGACACAAATTTAAAATAACATGTTTCCTGGTAATTATAGCCATAATGTTTCAAAAATGTCTCAGAAACATAAACAAAAAGGTTTTCTGATTCCCTCAACTGTGGAGACACTTCTAAAATTTCTATTTGTGAAAAGATGCATTCTAATGCACAATGAACAGATAAAAATTCTCGCATCAAAGCGCCAACGAAGATTTTAGAAGCATCTTTCTTTTTCAAAAGTGAATATGCGTTTTTAATTATCTTTGGAAGACCAAGACAAAGAGGATGGGAGAGAACTATTCCCTCTGGCAATTCCTTAAGAGTAACTTCGAATATTTTCTGCAACATTTTCAAAGTAAATTTCTGAAAGAGAAAAAACTTTTTAATAAAATAGTAGCTATAAATGATAGAAAGAAAAAAAAACATTTTTCTAATTTGTGACCCATATATAATAAAAATATATCAGGGTTGGCAAGGTTTAGGACAGAATGGATTAATCCACGGTTTAAACCCTGGTTTAAACCGTCCTGTCCAGAACTGTCTTTAACTGTCCAAAACCCTTTTATTCAAATTATGTCACAATTTTATCTGAATATATTTTAAGAGGTAAAATCAACATAGAACTAATAACATATTGATAATTAAATATACCAGAGAATATTTGTTTTTAAAAGTACAGTACAGAACCCGTTATCCGGAAATCAGAAAACCGGAAAACCAAAAAACCGGAGCGAAATTCGATAAATTTTCCCGCTATTATTTTAAAAAAAATTTTTTTTCCTCATAAGATTTTAGGATTTTTCTTTCTTTTTTGAAAGATGTTTACCCTAGCATCATTTTGGAAATAATCATTAGTGTATTACTTCGTTTTTTCAAGATTATTTCCAAATATTTTTTTTTATAGTTGGGTTTAACAATAAAAAAAACGACTTTTTGTAGCGATTCAGAAAACCGGAAAAATCAGTTATCCGGAATAGCGATGGTCCCGATCGTTCCGGATAATCGGTTTCCTACTGTACTAATATAACGCTTGATGTAATAAATATTCTATATATTATATATCGGGTAATGTCGTCAAATTTATATTATCTATCGTGTCATTTAACCGATTGATACAGAAACGTAATCAACAGTCTCGTCAAAACAATAAAACCTGTATAAGATTTTACACAGAATGTTGCAGGGCGTCTCATGATTTGGCCAGGAACATTGTACAGTATAGTGGTGAGGTTATTTTAAAGGATTTTTATTATATTGAACCTATACGATGTTTCTTACAGAACAAAAATGGAACTTAG
>NC_092208.1:41298633-41300443 GCF_043381705.1 Parasteatoda tepidariorum | reverse complement strand
AGTATTTTTTTTAAGAAAAAGTATTATTTTTTAATATTGCCATATTTATCCTTATGCAAAAATATTATTTATCAGTATTAAAAGCATATTTATATTTAAAGGATTAGTTATTCACTTTTGTTGTTCAATGAATTGTGGAGCTTCAAAAATTATAAACCTTTTCCTATTATATTATATTATTTTCTTTTAATAAGTTATAGTAAATTGTATAAAAAATATCAAATATTTAATGATACATGAAATAGAATTTTTACCTATAGAACTTTTACCTTTTACCAAAGTTCTAGGTTTTGGACACTTTAAGACATTTTAACCCAGTTTAGGACAGTTTAACCCAGTTTAGGACAGTTTTACCCAGTTTAGGACAGTTTTACCCAGTTTAAGACAGTAAAACCCACATGTCCTGTCCAAAACCAGTTTAGGACGTCCAAAACCCCAACCCTGATAATATATATAAGTAAAAGTATAAATAAATAAAAATTACATAGTATAACTGTATATAATTATAAGGGAAGAGGAATGCTTTATTTACATGCTACTGTGGCGTAACTACCACTATGATTATTAAACATCAATTGACCGGTATATAAGACATGCTAACTCGATTCAATCATGAGGTACCTTTTGATAAATGACGGTTGGCATGGTCGATAACTTCATCCCCACATTGGTAACCTCCGGACGTGATTTGAACACGCAGTAACGCCTACTTCGATGGATGATCCACATTGAACAGCTGACTTGCTACTTGTGATAGCGGCATCATCCACCCCCTCACTCTGTTGCTCAGTCTCGTCTCGAACATACACACAACGTCGGCCAGCATACACTCGACTGCTAAAGGCAATACAGGAGCGACCACGTCTATGAAGTTAATACACCTCTCACATTCAGCACTCAAAAACCCAGTGATATTAATTCCAGCTCTCCCGGTCTTTCACAAATACAGCAACCAAATGGAAACCGTTCATCGAGTTCTATCTCTGATAAAATTCTGGTGGGGGAGTATTGTGGCGTAATTACCACTACAATTATTAAACATCAATTCACTGGTACATAAGACATGCTAACTTGATTCAATCATTAGGTACGTTTTGATAGATGACGGTTGACATGGTCGATAACTCCGCCCCCACACTACTTCAAAAGAATTTTGCTTTTTACACATTAAAAATAGTGAGTTAGCTTAAAATAATATTTTTTTTCTACTATTAAACAATGAGTGTACATTTATTTCTTTTAATTCCTAATATTAATATCAGGACTCAAAATTAACAGTGGTTTATTGCTCTGAGACCACTAAAATTTGGCTCAAACCACTATAAAATAATTACCAACTGTTACGGGACCAGCAGTGGATGTAAGTAGGTGATAAGCTGGTTTTTTTCTTTCCTTTTTTTTAAATTTTTAGTTTGGTGTTTTACTTTTTCTTTTTTTTTAAATCACAAAATAGTATATTTTATCGTGGTTCTGAACACTTTTCATTTTTTATTTGAATTCACTTTTTTAACTATTTTAAAAAAAAAAAGAAATCTAACAGAGACATGTAAATGGTCAAGTGAAAAGACTAGTGTTATCTTTTAGTCACTGGTACTAAATTTTCTAATTAAAAATTCTAAGGAGTTATAAGAAAATATTATTAGCTTTTAATATTTTCAAATGATCACAATTTATTCAATGATATGTTTTTCATTATACAATTATACAGTGATTATATACGTTATAATATACAGTGGAGCATCGTTTATACGCCGCCGAAGGGACCACCGAAAAACGTCGTATAAACGATAGCGTTTTAGTTAGCTGGCTG
>NC_092208.1:41234160-41298602 GCF_043381705.1 Parasteatoda tepidariorum | reverse complement strand
GCGAAAGTTATTCAGAAAGAAATAACCAAAGAAGAAAAATTGCAGTGAGCAATTTGAATGTATGTTACCTTTAATTATATTTTCTTGCTATTAGTCTCTACAATGCTTTGAATAGCGAGTTGAACTTACTGCTGTCTATGATGCAATTTTAGATTTCTAATCACGGCCAAATCTAAGGGCTGAAGCGCACTTGTGCAATTTGCAGGAAAAAAGAGAGCTTTTACATTTTCCAAAATAATTAGTATCGATGGGAGTGCTGGGCATTGGTCGATGAATAGCAAAATTTTCCGTTTTTGCCTCTTCATAACATTGTCTAGTTTTGTCAGTCATCTAGTAAAAATTACGATCGTCATCCAAGCATTCTTGTTGGCACCCTTTTCTGTATCTTTCATGTTGGCAAATTCCGCCCTTTTATAAAATACACAAGAAAAAATAAAAAATTAAATAAAGGTGCACAAAATCTAAAAACCGACGTATAACCGATTCTGTGCGTCACAATATATTTTTACATTAAAATGAATAGGAGTGATTTGGGACCACACTAAAACGTCGTATAAACGTTGCTCCACTGTACATACATTAAAATACATTTTATTATAATTTATCGTAGATACTAAAATGTATTTTTAATGATAGGATAGATTTTTTCAAAGAAAAGTAATTCAGTTATTAGATCAGCTTTAGAATGTAATGTTTAAAGAACTTGAAGTATTTTTTCCCAAAGCTACGATTTTACATTTTTTCATTACAATTTTATAATTTTTTTCCCATTTAGAACAGTATTTTTAAAGTTAATGAAAGTTAGAAAAGTCCATTTGAGCATTCTCTTTGGTAGAGAAACTGTAATTACATTCTTAACGTTAGATATATAACCTTGATTCTTTTATGTATTAAAATACACCCAATAGTTTGGCTTATGAGTCTCACAACTAAATAATTAAAAATTGAAGTTTTATAGTGTTGTAGAAGATATATCTAAGAGTATGTGCTAAAATGTGTCTATTATTAAGTTTTAAAAAATGGGTAGGTTTATATAATCACAAACATTAGAATAAAAGTGTTTTAAAAATTTTAGAAAAAAATAACAGTTGTTATAACTAAAACTTACCTTTCTAAGTGAATATTTAACTTCAAGAGAAATATTATTTCATTGGTTACTTTAAATTTCGAAACAACCTTTCATGCGAACTGACATAAATACTAAATAGTTTATATAGATAACATTCTTTTTTTTTTTTTGCTTCGCTTTTATAAAAGCATATTTTTATACAATTTTCACTTCTTTTCTAAAACACAAGGAATGAAAAAAAAAAGATTTGTTATTGTTTTGGTTTCACTCGTTAAGGGAATGCCATTCAAAGGGAAGTTATTCTGCAAATGAAGTGAAGACTGCAAATATCCTTGCTAAAGTTGCAAAAAGATTAAGCTGCTTCACATTATTAAACAATTTTTAAATATCATTATTTTAAAGGTTTTTATCTTATATTATTTTCAGTCAAACAATATAATTTTCGACATAAGGTATCGATGAAATTCGTCAGTGCATCGATTGTGTTTGTTTGCAAGGTTCTATAAAGTAACCTTTTTCATTCAGTTCATCACGTTTTTTCGTTTTTTGATCAAAAATTATGTATTAATATAGATTCATACAACTTTTCAAACTCGCAGCATTGCCTGAATTTAAATGAAAGTAATTTTTAAAACCTCTATTTCCTGTCTTCATTCTTTTATCTGAGATTCTAATACAATCTTCTGTAATGAATGTCTTTAAACTTTAAAAGTATTCGTAAAAAATCATGACTAATTTAAAATCAATAATAATTTTGGTTTTTCTCAGTATTTTCTTTCAAGGTAAAAAACAGTCATTTTTTTATTACTTTGAATTTATTTTTTAAAATATAATAATCTTTTTGTTAGTGCTGAAATTTTTAATATTTTTTTTTCCACCATCGAAGCAAACTATGATATAATAAATATTAAGTATTGTAACGGTACATTTTATTCCTTGTTGTGAATTGCAGTTCATGGCTAACATTGTGTCATACTGTTAGATCGTCAATTTATATTCTTTTTAGTTGTGTACGTTGATAATTTATACACTTGCCCATCTTTTTTTTTTTTTTTTATGAATGTCCCCATTTTTATTCATTATCAACTTAATGGAAAATTTTATTTCAAGATCTTAACGACCTAAAAATTATATTCAACTAAAATCATGTATCTTTCTGATTCTTGATGTTTTATTTGTACTATCTAATAAAATTGCAACCCACTTCTATCTTTTTCTACTTATAATGTTTGATATTAATTAATATCCGTCACTATTTCATAAATTATGTTTTTTCAAGTATTTTAGATAAGGTTAACATCTTTCAATATTAATGTGTGAAGAATATGTTCATATGCTAAGGAGCACTTCATTAAGTGCAGGGGTCTGTCCAGGCCGAATTTAGCGGTACCTTCACAAATTCAACTTTAGGAAAAACGGTAGTTTCACAAATTCAACTTAAGGAAAAACGGTAGTTTCCCAAAATACTTTTTCTTAAAATTTTGTTTTTGTATCCCTTAAGAAACGATAAATCCATATTTTTACCATATTTTTGTGTTGATTTTTTTAATATAATTTTAAATTTTTCACAAATTATGTCTAAATTTTCACAAAATAGGTACCTCTCAGAAAAACATAGACAGACCCCTGAAGTGTTTATGCATTTTATGTATCATTTATGTTTATTTATGTATGTTCTAGTGAATATTTCCATAACGGTATCTGTTCAAGCCTGCTAAAATTGCCAAAAGGTCAAATAAAATCGCTTAGTTGTTTTAAGTGAAAAAAAAAACACCTTTTGCCTTTCGTATTTAGCACATTTTGCAATGTTGCTTTCAGTTTATCATATGCGCTTGCGTATGTTTTGAATGAATAGAGGGAAATGCATATGTTTTGAACCATGTTTTTTTGAAAAACAGTTAATAGTTTCAAGAATATTGGATAAAATTTTTATATGTTATATAGTATGAATCATAATTAAATTAGTAATTAAAATTTGTATTTTGCATAATTTAAATAGTTTTTTAGTTTTACTTGTAACCCAATGACAGAAAAGAAACTTGTCCTGGGTTTTTGTCAGAACTAAACAGTTTTTGATAGGTCTTTTTAAAAAACCCAGCGCTGTTTTGATAGCTATACATCATTGAAGAGCTCGTTAAGCAAAATAATAAAGAAAATGGAAAGTATATATCTTACAAGAGCTTTTTTCTACTCTGTTCATTTAACTTTTTTAAACTATTTTGATGCACCTATGTGTTATCATGTTAACAATTAATAAAATGTAGGTAGAATTTTTAGCGTTAAATAATAATAAATAAAAAATAAATTTTTTTTTATCACTTTATCAAATTTCTGCATATATTTATTTTGATATATTTTTGATATTAAATGTAGTGAATAGTAATAGCTAAAACTAAATGTTAATCATTAATTAGAAATTTTTCACAACAATGATTTTCCATTTTATACAAAAATGGACCCCAAAGAATAAAACCTAGAGCAACCTCAGAAAGAACAGCTTCTTTTTCAATATTTTTTAAAAACAAAAATGCTATTTATATTGTATATTCATCATGTGAATTTATTTTTAATGTTTTTACCAGACTCTTTTGGAGACAGAACAAGTCTTAAAATATATGAGAATATTCAAAGTGATATATTTTGTTTTCGACGTTTGAATGCCACTCATCAAATTGGCTGTGCATGTAGGTAATTTTAATTCTTTTAAAGCCCAATATTTAAGACAATAAATTATTAATAAGCTAACTTTTATTTTTAGCCCATAGAAATGGAAATGTTGGTGTCCTCTATCTTTTGGAAACTAAAGAAGATATTGATAAAATTAGCTTAGAACCACCTCCTATGCCATTTATCGTTGCCATGCCTTTTACATTATTCAACATGTAGGTTTTTTATTTAAAATATTTAAGAGCATAATTTATTCGATTTTTTTTTTCCTTAGTTTTTGGTACAATATGACAATGTATTTTTTCGATAAAAATAAATTCATTATGATGCAAGGAAAAGGTTTTAAATAAGTGTATTAAATCATCAGATATATAATATCGCAAATAATATGTGATAAAGTGCCAGGAAAACCTGAAATTGCTCAGGAATATTGCATTTTCTAGCAGAAACCAGGGAAAATCATTCTACTAACCTAGAAAATTACAGGTATGAAAATTTACAATAACAATAGCTAGCTGAGGGTCAAAGTAAATGAATATATTATAATTATTACTTATATAAATTTCATTTTAAAATATTTAAAATTTCTTAGATTTATTTTAAATAAGAACATAAATTTGTTCAAAATATTTAGTATGCCTGGGGTTTAACAGTTTAATAGGCTGGTGCTTGTAATGATTTATTTTTAGAATCATGCTTTCTAGATAAATTAATTTTGGGTACTTAATTAACTTTTATCATAAATAAGATATGACCTCAAATAATGAACTAGGTGTGACTCTATTAATAAGTATTATAAGTTTTTTAATTTTTCCAGTTCTTGTGCAATTTATCACTTAGGAACCCTGTCTGATAATGAATAGGAATCTTGTCTCTAAATAAAGCATTTAGTTAAAGAGTTGCATTAAATTTAGGAGAAGGAATATAAATATATAATAGTCTCCCTTTATGAATAAAAAGATTTGTAAACATATTTTTTTGGAAGGCTCTACAGTATTTTGAATTTAATTAATTTTGAAAAATTAATATTTAAAGGAAAATGTTGATTATACAAAAAAAAATATTTATAGCATCAATAACATTATATTTCTTTTTTAAAAATTCAAATCATAAAGATTGATTGACTTAAAACTAAATTCTAAAAGTAAAAACAAATGTGAATTTTGTTTTAATTTTTTTTAATTAAAAACTACTTATTAATGGTATAATGAAAGTCTATCAAAATATTTAACTTACCTACATGTATTTAAAAAAATATTTGTAGAAATATAAACAGATTGGTAGCAAAGAAACGTAAATAATAATACACTTGAGTGAAACAAAATTTTTAATTATTTGGGGAGGAATGCACTTTTGAAACATCTCTCACTGAAAATAATCTTCAAGAAATGTTTTAAAAAACCTTGAAGCTAAAAAAAGAATGCATTGTTTTCTATATTTTGACACTGTTCCATACAAAAAATTGCAACTTTAAATTAAATTCACTCCTTGTCACTAAGCATCAAGAAACGAACGTGGTCTTTGTAGCTGAGCGAAATTAAAATCATCATCAATCGCAGTTTTGGTAGACAAGGATCCTTGCATGTTAAATGGTTATATCATTACATTGCCATTAAATGGATTTGTCAATATTTATATCAGGAGCTTAAACCAAAATTCCAATGCATCATGAGAAATGAAGGTTACATTATCAAATGTGTTTTATAAATATATTGCCCAGCCACATCTGGGACCAGAGCAATTTTATTAGGATAACCAGAAAATCATTTTTTAATGATCCCCTGGACCAGCAATGGTTGTATAGGAATTGTATACTGTTTTGGTTTTTTTTTTTTAAATTTTGTTGTCTTTTTTTTTGTGCCAACATTCTTAATAGAATGCCAAACAAAGAAAGGCTTAGCTATGATGATCTTTATAAAACTTAAAAAAATAGTTTAAAATTTTTATTTTGCATTTATTTATTATGCCTAGTATCTGTTCTGATTTGTCTTTTAATTGTATAGTTTATTGAATTAAATTTTTTTTTTTCAGGAAAAACATGCAAGAGTTGAAACAATCAGAAAACATAAGGGGAGCTTTCATATTTAAACCTGATCACATTGTTAAAGAAATAAAGAATTTTTCCCCTGATCAGTCTTGCCCTAACAGAAACTATGGTAATGTTTTTAAATTTAATATTGTTTAAAATAACTCATGATTAGTAGGAAATTTTACTCTATTAAGTAACATTTTATTTGGTTAGCAATATAAAATGTTAAGTTTTTAATTATTTATAGTTCTCCAACTTTGAATATTTATTTATTATTTTTTGAATGAGACTATTATATGTGTTGATCTTTATGCTCATAAATATTTATCAAACTGTTTTTAACCTTCTATAAGTTAGCTTTAACTGCTTTTATACCTGATTAAACCATTTATTTATGAGACCAAATTATTTTATATTTAGCCTGAAATTTGCATTACATAAAATTGAATATGAAATGAAAATGAATTTTGATTCAAGCATAAATTATATTTATGTATTAATGAATATTTACTTTAAATTCTGTTTGATTCATGTATATTTGATTAGTTCAACACTCATTATAGTTTGCAATTTTATACACACAATAAAAGAAAGAAAGAAATTAAATAGATGCAAACTTTGAAATGGAAATAGGTTAAAAAAAATTCTTAGAAATAATATAAATTAATAAGTATAAGAGTTCAGAGTAAACTAATTAAATAATTTGTAAAAATGGTTTTTCGTAAAATATGTTGCACTCTTCAGTCTGCCTATTAGAATTACATGGGAGGTAAAAAAAGGTACTTGTGTTTAACCCTTCTGCTTAAAAGTTCATTCTTTAAATTGTCACTAATTTCTAGTAATGTGTCTTTTCTCTTTGCATAAAATGAATTATATAAGTTTAATTGAACATAAATAAAGATTATTTTAATATTATTAATGCCACACGTTATAACTTAACTGTTTCAAATTTAATACGTGTTATCAAAATATGGGCATTTTGAAGTTTTGTAAGCAAGATTTTTTTTTCCTGCATAATTTTTAAAAGGAATAAGTGTTTTACCTTCTTGTTCATGTGTAAAAAATAATTAGTTAATGCTTATTTATTAAAAACAAAAACACTACAAGCAGTGTAATTTTAAGATATTTTGCTCACAAATATATTTTATTTGAAGTTTTTGATGGTCGTTATTTGGAAAAAAAATCAACATGAGGACATACTTATGTTTTATTTGAAGTTTTTGATGGTCGTTATTTGAAAAAGAAAAAAAATCAACACAAAGACATACGTATGTTTTATTAAATTTTTGATGATCGTTATTTAAAAAAAAAAAATCAAAATGAGGACATGATTAAAACCATCAAAATGTCTTTTTCAGCCTTGAGTTTTTTTTTTATCCTTAGTCTTAAGTCTTTTTTTTTTTTTTTTAATGTAAGTCTTTAAGTTTTAATCTTGAATCTTTTTTCTTAATTTCTCAGTGCTTTTTGACTTAATGAGTGTTAATTGACATTGATTAATGTTTATTTTATTATGTTATTTGCTTGAGTTGATATAGATTGATTTTTTCCTTAAAAAGGGTTTTATACTGAATCTATGAATAAGGAATATGCGGCATGCAAAAAGAAAGAATGGAACAATCTTCCTGAAAATAAAGCTATGGGGATGATGTTTGAAGATTGGCGAATGCCAATATTTGTCATTACCAACAATGAATCTATAACGAGCATTGAAAATGTAAGTAATGTAGATATCATTTTTAGTGTGCTAAAGCAGTTTTAAGTTAAATTATATGTACCTTATTGCAATTTTTTTCTAAATATATAGATAAATTTAGAAGTTATTATCAGATTTTTTCAAAAATTTAAGTAATGGGCTCAAAATTTACTAGCATGGTGTGACTGAAAAAAGAGAGACGTTGAAGGTTTAATTTTCTTACAAAAGCCTGGAGGAAATTCCTACATCTTACCTTAAAAGTAACCAGTCAGTAACAGTAATTAGTTGTTGAGATTCATATAAAATAATTGTAACATTTATTTATTTTAAGAATACTACATGTTTGTAAATTTTTTTCTATGTTTCCATCCTCATATATATTAGTTGCCTCACGAAATCTAATATTTGACTTTCCAGTAAAGTTCCAATATAAAATTGCATGATATATAGTCTGGATTTACATTGAAATTTTTTTTTGAAATATCTGAAAAAGTCAGGGAATCTTCTTCTGACATTAAGTGGCAACCCTGTTATTTAAAGCAATTAAAAACATCAGAATTTACAATTTTTTAATTGCATGCAATATATTAATAAGAAATTTGTAGTAGTATTTGTATGTAACTGTGAAATTTGGGTGACTGTTTTGTTGTAACTTTTTTAACTAACTGTACATTTTACAGAGAACTGCTGTAAAAGTTTCCAACAAGAACCTGCAATAACTCATGTTAGAGAGTTAATATGTCTGAAATAAGAAAGGCTCATTAAAAGCTAAATGAAACATATATTTGCCACTTAACATTACCAAGACACACCAACCAAACCTCAATTTAAACTACAATTTTACCTGTATAAGCATTACTATAATGCTAGGGTGGCATTCTCAAATAGTAAAGGAAACAATGAGGTACCTCTGGAATAAAAAGTTAATCCTTTTCAGTTCACAGTTTTATCTTATTATGGATCCCAAAGGACATTTCACACATCTGTGGGGCTGAACGGTTGCACCCCTAAGTTTTATCTGTCTGAGTCACATGCATTCTAGAAACGAAAACAAGAAAAATTGCACCAGAGACGAAACGAAGTGAGTCTCTGGTGGAATTCTCTTTTTCTTGTAATCTAGAAGAGTCTTGACTATAGTTAACAAAGCCTTCTGGTAAGCAACTAGAATTCAATGTTCTCATATAGAAGGTTAGTCAAAGCATTCCATAAACAAGCAGCTGAGCTCCAAGAGATGCTACATGCAAATGTTCATATTTATCATCTTTTGATTAGTATTCAAGCCCACTGTAATTAACTCTTATGCTGCACATACTAAACAACTCCACAATTCAAAGCATCTTGAGTTATGGAAAATTTGGCAATTTGAAATTTAAAAGATCCATGTTTGTTTGTTTTTAATGCAAATGGTCAAAATAAGGCTAATAGTAGTTAGCTAATAATTAATTAACCAATTCAGCATTACATCCTTTTGTAGAAAATGAACTAAAAGTGTTTCCTCTTCCAAAGAAGATACTAAAATTTTTGCACACTGCAATATTTGTTTTTAGACTATAACCGTACATATTCTGTTTGTAGCATTTTCACTCTAGTTTATCCGTCGAAAAATCTCCAGTTCTGCTGTTGTGGCTAAACATACTCTTTTTGTAACCCTATATCAATTAAGAAAAATGTGATAAAAAAAACAGTATTCATTTATATTTTTAAAAGTATTACATATATATTTTTTTCATTCATTATTTCTGCCAATTGAAAAATAATGTAATTAAAAATTGAATTTTTAAAAGTTGTCTAACTATTCTTATATCCTGTTTTATGATAATTTTTTTTGTTCTGGAAATTTTACAAAATAACCACATTTTTTCCTCTTTTAAAGTTTGACTCTTGTAGAAGCTTCATAGTTTACATACTAATAAGGTTGTACTGACAAAAGAAAAATTACAAGAAATTCAAGTAAATTTTTCTAGGAAATTGTTTGTTTGTTCTGAGAGTCTAGGCTATGTATTGTTTGGTATTGTTAAAAAGAAAGAAAGAAAAAACTTTTGAAGTTGTAACTAAAAATAAATTTTTAAAAAAAAGTTAATTGGTAAAAATGAGTTTTGATGCTTAGGAAAGAAGGAAACATCGACTAATAAAAAATATTTTTAATTCAATGAATAGCTAAAAATATTTTATTGAGATTTTTATTTTTTTTAATGAGTCAAGAAAGGCAAAATCAGCTTTTCTTATATCATTAACCCATACTGAAAATAAATTATATTCAAAAGATCCTTTTGTTTCATTGACATCAAATAGAATTTAGTAATCTCTGATTTTTGAGGTACAGATAGAGATTATAAAATGTACTAATTATTAATTGACATAATTAAACACAAAACTTATTTTCTTTAAATTGAAGCGACTTCATCTCATTAATTCAAGTTTAAGACCATAATATATTTTTTTTATTTTCTACTTTTGCATATTTTTCTCACTTAATGACTTGAACTAAGGGTTAAAATAATGTATCCTCCAAAGAATAATATTTCTCAAATAATCAACAATAAAATAAGTTCTTAGTTGTGTATATTATAATGTAATATTTCTGATTAGTATAGTATATAATATTTTTGTTTTAAATCCTTCATAGAATTCTTCTCAAATAATAATAAAAAGTTGTTAGTTGTGTGTAATATAGCGTAATGTGTCTGATTAATATAGATTAGGTTGTAATAACTAATAATAAAGATTTTAATTTTGTCCATGAGGACATTGTTTACATCAAATTAATTAATTTTTACAAGCAGCTAAAAAATAATAATTTACTGTTAAAGATTAAAAATTTCATGTATTTTCTAGTCCTTTAAAATTTAATTTTAGCTGCTCACCTTAAAAGTTGTAGGATTATTTTTTTACCAATAAAACGACTTTATGCGAAGCATTAAGATTCATAGACCTTCAGGTAAACGTTATTATTTATGGAATCAATAAATTGTTCTTATAAAATAGAGTTAATATATATATATATATGTATATATATTTAAGTACAGATAAATGCTCACCTAATATGAAAAGAGAGACATTATCAATTTGTCATTTCCAGGCTGCATTAACATAATACTCTTGAACTTTATTTTAAAAAGTATTTCTACAATTTGGTTTCTTTTAATTTTAGTGTTACAAAAAGTTCAACAATGGTTCTACAAAAAGTTGGCCATTGTGTTCTGTGCAAATGACCAGTGTTATGTTGGCTGCCAAAGATAGTGAAACTTGCATGCGACGTAATAATCTCATCGCTAACTTGAATGAAGGTTTGTTTCTTAAATTTATTAGTAACCGTTTACATTAATGGTATTGATTAGTGAAAAACCTGTATTGAATAAGTAGCTTAAATACTATGATATTGTCTTTTTTCGTTTCGTTTATTAACTTTACATTATTACATTCTAATTGAGCTTTTCATTAATTTTAGTAAAAACTTGTGATCCTCTTAGTGATAAGAATGTGGTGAATACCTTGTTTCCAACTAATAAAAGTGAAGAAATACGAAATGATTCTGTGATTATTGTTGGAGCTCGAGTGAGTGTTTTTAGTTGTTTGGTAACCGTAATAAATTAGTCGATTTTTGTTAAAAATATTCTAGTTAAGATTTGAAAAATGTCATATGAAGCCAAAAGTTAATTATTTAAAACTTCTTTTTTTATTGTTTAAGATGTAATGATTTGCTTGTGTAAACAATTTGTCTTTTTACAGTTGGATTCATTTTCAATGTTTGATAAACTTGCCCCAGGAGCTCATTCAACAGTTACAGGCCTAGTAACTTTATTAGCTGTTGCCAAAAATATGGAATCTTTAAAGAGTGAAATAGAACTTGCACTTAAAGGAAAAGTGGAGAAAAACATCTTGTTTATTATTTTTAATGGCGTAAGAATTTTTTTTTTTTTTTTTTTTTGTTAGATAAGCTTATTGGTGTATCTAATTTTTTTTCCGTTTAATTATTATTTTAATATATGAAAAGATTGGTAACTTTACTTTTGGGGACTAAGCACATTGATGGCATATTTTTACGTTCCCTGTATTTGTCATGTACAAAAAGTGTATATTGTTTAATAATATATATATTAAAAACATATAAAGTACAAGTATATTTTTTAATTATAACTTTAAAAAATACACCTAAATTTTTCTAAAATGCAGCATTAAAATGTAATGTATCAAATCTTAAGCAGTTAAATTGTTACTGTATTACCCACACAAAACTGATCTATTAGATGAATATTTCTTTTCCTCTATTAGATGAAAATTTATCTATTAGTTGAAAATTTATCTATTATCTTAATATATTAGATGAATATTTATTTATCTGGAATCAAAGAATTTCAGTTTAGTTTTATTGTTTAAAGTCTTATGAGATGATTTCATCATATATATTAAAAGTTCATTGTAACAAAGACGTCATATTAAGTGATGTCTCCGACATTACAAGTTTCCAAATCCCCTTAAAAATGCTTATATTAAGGATACAAAAGTTCTACGTTTCTAAGCAAAAGTTTATAATTACTAGCTTTTACCTATAATTTTTTTAGGTTATATTTTTTCTGCTGTAATAGTTAACAATATGCAAAAGAGGCAAATTTGAAGATATTTTTTGCATAAAAGTTAAAGTGAACACAACTTCATCTAATTTTTTTTAGAACCTTAATTTTTATAAGGCAAGCATATGTGGGCACCCACTGCTCAAGTTTTCTTCCTTTTTTCAAAAAAAAAATTTCTTCTGCTATTTTTAAGAATCATCTTACTCATTTCAACAGAATGCACCTTTTACTGATCAGATATCAACCATGCCACCTTATTACCCTTCTTGACAACTTACATTTAATTCAATATCTGTTATTGATGAGATAAAAAATTATTGAGCTTGATTTGAATTTTTCCTTGCTTCTTGCAAAAACTCCCAGTCCAGTCTCAAATTCGTATGCAATCGTTGATTATTCTAATTACATATTTTAAATTGAAATAGTTGTTCAAAATAAAAGTAGAGTGTGATTATTCCATTTATTAGTCTTTTTTATTGCTATTTTACCATTAAATATGTGCATTTGCATATAGTGACAAGCTCATTGTAACATCAATTTCATTTGTTGCTGTAAATTAATATTATTTATTTTTACCCCAGTTTACATTAAAATTTTAGATCAATTATTTTTCATATTTAGCCTTTTATTATATTATCAGGAAGCTTTTGATTACATTGGTTCCAGCCGTGTGGTGTTTGATATGCAGAAAGATCAATTTCCAGTTCGTATATTAGGTGGCATAAGAGACCAGCCGGCTCTCATAAATCTTCAGCATATATCTCATTTTATTGAACTGAGTCAACTGGCGCCTGTGACGCCTGAAAGTCTGCCTATTCTCTGGTTGCATACTGATCCTGTCTCAATGAATCAGAGTGTTAATGTCTCAGATGAAGTGAGTGTGCATAAATTATTATTAAGTTTTTTATTTTTAATTATGTTTCGAAGGAAATAATACAATTGGATATAAAATGCAGATAATAATTGCTAATCTATTCAATATGATACATTCAAACTTTTATGCCCATTTTTAAGCATACTTTTTAAAGTTTTCATCCTATGTGTATCAGGGTACGCACTAATCATTTGCCACCTTACCAAATATGATAAAATTGTAAATTCGGGGAGAATTGTTTTTTAGCGAATGATCTTTTCTACAGAAAAGAAAAATATGTATTCTACTTATCCCTGAAAACATAAAAAGATCAAAAGAAATTTTTCTGTTTAAATCCTGTACTTCATATTCAATTACTGTAATCTTTGTTAGGTGTGCCACATATCCAATTAGAATTATATTAAGTCCAGATAATGAAAGCATTCATCAAACCTTAAAATGGAAATTACCATGTTTGTTGTAGGATCACATGACGAAATTTTTCCTACAGTTTGTGTCAACAAAGCAGATCATGTGATAGCAAGATACATATTTTCATCCAAATATTTTTGCAGAAAATATGTTTTATCATGACAATAACATTATAATAACATGTTTCTAAGATTTATCCTTATAATACTGCTCTAGTCTAAGAAGTTATTACAAATTAACCCCAACTTCTATTTCTTTCCCACATGGACGATAAAATTACATATATTTGTTAAGCAACATATTTCAACAACTCTATATTTTTCATCCATCCTCTCTCCCATTCATTACTCCTTTATTCCTCTCCAACTGCAAAATGACGTGATTTGAATTTGCATTGTACGAAATAATTCATTTTATAGTAAATTTTTATTTGAAGTTTTCAATGTGAAAAATCAATCATTAAAATAAAACATTTAGATTGGCCATTTTGAAAATTTGGCCGATACGTTAGATACTTGGCTAATAATTTGAAGTCCTTAACACAGGCCCTGTATATAAGTTAACTTTTCAAACCCTTAAAAGTTTTATGAAAATCAAGAGGTCGACTTCATCACCAGTAATAAAGTCGGACATTCACTGATTGTGATGGAGAATCATTATAAACAGTGTATTATCAATGCCTTATAAACAGTGATTAATTACTCTTTATTAATTGATTCCTTTCAAAAACTATTTTTACTGTGCCAAATACAGTTAATTTTCCATTTTCTTACATCATATTTTCTTTTCATATAAAGGTTTTTTTAGAAATAATACTTTAGATTAAAATTCTAAATTAGAGGAAAAGTTGATAATTTATTCAAGAGTATTTCAGAAAAATATAGCAAAATAAAAACTTTTATAGCATACCATAAAGCTTCAAATTTTAAGATACCAGATAATAATCTGTGTTGGATTCAATAACAATAGTAGTTTCGTGATATAGATCCCTTTCTGCAATGGATTCTACTTAATCCTCATCTGCTGAGTCACACAAAAATCGTCTCCATTCACATCGAAAAAGTTCCAAATTCCACACTTCATAAAATATTTTACTATAATATTTGAATCTACGTTTTACCCTGCTATAGTAGCATTTGACGTATGACTTCAACGTGAGAAAATATCCTTAAGTTGGAGATATTTCCTCAACTTTAGTGGACTTACACACCTGATGTACCGGAAATTTTCTATCTCGTAATCAAAAATAGGGGGTGCAACTTATACTCACAGTTGTATGATGTATTTAATACTATAGAAAATAGTGACATTTTATCAATTTAAATTGTTTGTAAATTTTAAAAGAATCTAACTGAAGATTTCAGTAATTTAGTCATGTTTTCAGGCTCATATTTTGAAGTCTGAGCCTGTCCGAAATGAACAAAATTTCTTTGCACCATACATTTTATGGATATATAGGATTAAATCAGGATATTTTGTTACTGGCCAGTTGTAGCATTTTGAACAGTAGCCATTTTTTCAAAAATTCGAAATTTAAAATAATTAAATATTTATTAATAATGTAAAGCATTTCTCGAAATATGGTAAACCTTATGAGATTCATTTCTAAAATGAAGTGTGAACTAAAGGAATTTTAAGCGAAAAATAAACTAATTTCCAAAATAGTATAAAATATTCATTAATCCATATTTATTTTTTAAAAAATGATAAATGCATACTTTCGTTAAAAAACAAAAGTGTAACTAACAGGCTATTTTTTAATCGCCATTTAGTCATCATGTGGCCTTTGGCTCCCGTTAATTTTATCCCATATTTGAATTCATACATAATATTTGATGTAAACATGGCAGCAAAGATGGGATAATAGTAATACAAAGGGTCGATACACTTACCAATTTATCCCAAAAGTCAGTATTCAAAAAATCTACTCCAACTTCTATTATCAATCAATTTCTAACTAACCATGGAGCCCAGGGTAGTTATCAGTCAAAATTGTTCGGGAAAGACCCGGACTGTAAAGTTTGTAAGAGTTATGAAGATATCGAACACATACTTACTGTTTGTCCAGTTTATAATGATTTAAGGATAAAATTTTTCCCGAAAAATTTCACCTTTGATACCATTAAAAGAAACTGGATCCAAAAGAAAATAAACAAAGGAATTGAAGAGATTTTAAAAAGACTTTTTGAAAACGGAATTGAGATTTGACCTAAACTGATCCTTCAATAGTATTCCCTTGATGCCTCGAATGGGGGGGGGGACAGGGAATAAGCCGAGCTATAATATTTTATGAATTAAAGGCTGAATTGAAATTGAATCCTCTTTAGTGTAGCTTTTAATACATTGCTGATTTTTTCTTTATTTAGATTCTTTAAAATCATTTTTAAAAAATATTTTTAGGTGAAACATTTAATTCAGCTTATTAAAGCAGAATCAAAAAGGGTTGGAAATATTGAAGTATCAGAAGCTCCCTCAGATTTGCCTCTTCCCCCAGCATCGTTTCAGAGCTTCTTACGAAAAGATAATTCCATTCCAGGATTGGTGGTTGCTGATCATGACAATGAGTTTATTAATAAGTAAATGTCATTTGTTTTTTATTATTAAAATACTTAAAACAAAATGTAATGTAATATTTAGATGCGTTTTATGAAATTTTTATTTATTTATTTTTGTGCGTGTTCAGAGCATCCAGTTTCCTATGAACACAAAAGTGCATTTTAAAATAATCAAGTTTAAGATTCAAAAGATTTGGATCTTTTGAGTTCTTTTTTATTTTGATTAATAATTTTAGAACTTCATCAAAGTTGCAAAATTTTATAATTCGATCTTAGGAACCATTTACTAGTTATACATATGGTTCAGTTCAGACACATAGCCTTACCCACAGGTTCCGTTCTTTAAAACTCTTTGAGATTCAGTTGCTTTCTGAAAAAGAAACTTAATTAAAAATTTTAAATTATCAAATTTTTATGGTGATGTATTTAGATGTCATGTGCATATTTGTTTTTATCTAATGCAATTATTAATTCATCTCTTTCATCCGAGTCTAAGAATCACTGATCTCAGTTACCAGTGCTTTATTCGTGGAATTTTTGAATGAGAAATTAAAGGATCTTTCACCAAATTACTTTAGAACAAAAAAGTTTCGCTGCATATTTGCTGTAATTTCTTTTTTCAGTAATATTTAAACTCTACTTTAAAATTAATTGATTACGGAAGTCATGAATCTTTACTAATTGATACTGGTTATTGTTTTTATTTAATGCAACAGTACTATTAAAATTTGATATTTATTGATCTCAAATTATTAAGAATCGTTCAGTGCTCTATTAATAAAAATAAAATGAAAACTGTTAAAACTTTTAAGTTTTGAACAAAATAACTCTGAAATTAAAAATAGTATTTTTTTTTTTTATTTTTTTTTACTATGCTTTTAAGAAATTAGTAGTGGTCTAATGGTCCACAACCACTAAAATTTGACCATCATAAAATAATTATCATAGGTTTTCCAAACCAGCAGTCAATGTAAAGGCAAAAGATTATATGGTTTTTTCATGTTTTGGTCTGTTTTTGTCACGAAATTTATAATTTCATCATATGTGTGACATTATCCTCTGTATTGTAATTTTTTATTTGAGTTCATTTTATTAACTTTTAAAAATATACTATAAAATCTTGCAAAGGGACAATGAAAATGTACAAGCAAGTACTATCATTAAGTTGTTAGTTTTTTTAACGAGTGACTAAATTGACTTAATTTCTACCCCAGCTTTTGAGGCACAATTTGCCTTCATTATTCTTAAGTAGAGCGGTATCATACTTTTATAGCAAATTACACTTTTTAGTTTGAAGTTTATCCTTTATAAAGTAGTCTGGAATATGCATATTGTACAGAAAACGTTCTGATTTATTGTCAAATGTACCAATTGTTTTTCTTTGGCTCCATAGCATTGCAAACCAAATTTAAAGTACATCATTAGGTGATTGATATTTATACTTTTGTTTAAAATTTTTAGATATTACAACAGCATACTTGACTCTAATGAAACCCTGAACCGTGAAGAACTAGTACCAGTTTTGAGTAATACTGCTTCAATTATATCTGGAACATTGTATCAACTTCTTACTGGAAAACAATTGGACAAACCTGTGGAGACATCTGAAGATCTGGTAATGTTTTTTTTTTTTTTTTTTAAAGTTTATGTAATTTTTTTAAGTATTGAGAGAATAAGAGAAAGAATTGGAAGTTTTCTAGCTTATAAGCTTGCTCTGAAATAAAAAATTAAAAATTGTGCATGCTCTAAATGCCACAGTGTGATTATTCCATTNGAAGAACTAGTACCAGTTTTGAGTAATACTGCTTCGATTATATCTGGAACATTGTATCAACTTCTTACTGGAAAACAATTGGACAAACCTGTGGAGACATCTGAAGATCTGGTAATGTTTTTTTTTTTTTTTTTTTTAAGTTTGAGTAATTTTTTCAAGTATTGAGAGAATAAGAGAAAGAATTGGAAGTTTTCTCTATATGCATGCTCTATATGTCTATATTCTCATGCTCTATATGCCACAATCAGATCTTAAAAATGTCACATGCTTAAATAGCTTGAATTACATTTTTTATGGCAGACCATGTTATCTCAGCTCTACAATTTAAGTACCTGGTCTGGATCAGAGTTATCAACAACAAAAAAATGCATGTATTTTTTAGAAAGTAATTTCACCACTATATTACTTTTTGAAACTTGAATTTTAAAATAGACATTAAATTAATAAATTACAGCCCAATTTATAGCAAAATTATGCCATGATGTACAAATGAATTATACAAAGTAAATACTCTAGAATTATTGTTTAAATATTAAATTTGATAAACAGAACTCTGTATTATTTCCCATTTTATTTCATTACTTCAGGGTTAAACTGAGGTTGCTCGTATATAGAGTTTAATTTGTTCCCATTATTTAACAATATGTTCAAAATTCATATTATAGTTAACACATACCTATATTGATAGCAATAGAAGGGATACTTCACAAAAATAGCTGCAAAGGCCATCTAAATGCTCCAAGCAAAGCTTGTTTTTCTTTGGATATTATTCTATTTTGAGTTGAAAAGCATCTTTCTCAAGCAACTATTATTGGCATCATTAGAGCAATAGCAATTAATTTCCTAAATTCAGAATTGAGATGAGTTTCAGCAATTGATATTTGTGGATCTATAACTGTTCTTTTTTTCTTCTTATTTAAATTTATTAATGAGCATTTTTTTTCATATAAAATTATTGCTCTGAAACATTTGATGCTAATAGTAAATACAACTAAAATTCATAATTATTTTATCTTGTATAAAGGGAGTGTTTTTCTTTTCTTGTACATTTTATAACAATTTTTGTCCACTTTGCGAATTTGAAAGCAAAAATTTAATTACTGTATATATATTTTAAATAAATGAATAATTTAATTGTTTAAAGTTTTAATGAAATAATTAGCTTATGGCTATTTAATTGGAATGAAGCATTCTTGCTAGTTTAATCTACTGCATGCTTGAGAATCATTTTATTTTTTCCTTATATATGTTCTATGAAAATTTTTATAACTTTCTTTAATTTTAGGTATCTGGTTTGTTAGAATGTTATATACAAAATGCTTCATGCTCTTTATTTCAACAAATTGCTGATCCATTAATGACTGAAAGATTGCGTAAGTCAATTTTTTCACACTCAGGCATATTTTTTAAAAAAATTCCCTATTACTTTATAAATTTTAATTTTATTACTGCCTTTTCCTGACCATTTCATTAATCTGGTAAACTATTAAATTTCTTACTTTAAAAATTTCAATTTTCCTTCGTTAAAGTTTCATTTCTATATTTTTGATTTTATTGAGTATTTATTGTTTCTTTTAATTACAGGGGTTGAACCATATCCCTTGTATGTAAGTGTCGATAGTGGTGGACACACAAAAGCTAATGCCATCACTTTATATACAAGATACTTGCTAGCTTATCTGACAGGCAGTGATGAGTTAGATAAGGACAGAAAAACATGCACAAGTTCTCCTCAAGATCAGGTTTGTCATTTTACATCTGACTTCTTTAAAAAAAGAAATCTGTGTTTATACATATTGTTTTGAGCAAATTTATGGATTCAAAACTCTCTAAGTTGTGTGTATGTTATATTAATAAAAGCTAACTATGTGAGAAAGCTTAATGTTTAATTTGAATAGATTATACTATTTAATATTGTTTTTATAAATTTTTCTTGTATTTAATATTTCCAAGGAGACACATTGGTTTTGTAGTAACAAAAATTTTAATAAAGTAATTCAAGCTATAAGAATATGGAAGAACAACGTATGACGAATAATTTATTTAATTTTAATCTTAAGATTTTGAAAATGTAACAGGAAATGATTGATTTTTAGAAATTTCTTAGAAAGAAATATTCTTAAGCATGGACGCGATTTCTCGAAAACTGAAGTATTGATTCTATTAAAATTTTGAACACTTATGCTTTATGGAACTGACTAAATATTGAAAAAAAGATTGTTTAAAAATTTTAATTTTTAACTGATCTGACACAAAATAATATAAAAACTACAAAAATTTAAATGCAACTCAGAAATATACGCACCAAAAAAAAATTTGTTTTCTGTAAAATTTGGACAATATATTACCTTGTAAATAGGTTGTGCTAAAACAAAACAACAACAAAAGGAAGAAAATCTTTCTTTCCATACCTAACATTCTTTGCAGTAGTTTTTGTGAAAACTTTTTATATTTTTGCTCCAAATGATTGAGTTTATGGGAAGAGTTTGCAAAGCTCTCTCTCCAAGATAAACTCTCCTCCTTTTCTGATTAACTTAATAATGTGAGAAAATATGCTTGACATGTTGCAGTATTAGATATTTAAAAAAAAAATTATGGATTTTCTGAAATTTTTAAACCTTTTAGATGGTTTTATCCTTTACCTTTAAGATGGTGTCTTTAATTAAAATTTTAATAAAAGAATTTTTTTTCATTTGGTTTTTTAAAAAAAGAAAAACTTAATTATGTAGCTATTTCTTATTCTAGTTTGCATACTAATTTGTGATTTTTAGCTTGCATTTAAAAATTAAGTTTTTAAATGCAAGCTAAAAATCACAAATTTTATTTAATTTTTTTTTCGCAGTTGCTTGAATGCAAATGATCATAAAAATCTAAATGAGTTAAAAGGAATATTTTTATTAATTAGATACAAGAAGAAATTTATGATTGATTGGTATTTTGAACTTATCAGCACTAAATTTAATTTGTGTGCTCCAAAATTGCTGTGTAACTTCTTAAAAGAGTTATCTTAAAATTTCAGTGCAATCTCTTTGTACAATCTCTATCATTATTTCAAAAAATAATTGAGTTTTTCCCATAGATATATCACTATGATTGGATGGCTGGAAATGGGAGTGGTATCTGTAAGAAGTCAACTGTGATGTACACTATTGCTCAGTCTCCTGCTTTTGTTTTAAATGGTAACTATATTATAGATATTTTTCTTCTCATTTCTGAAAGATTTCTTTTGTTAAATAGCTGTCTATTTGGTGCTGAGTATTTTTGTTTTCCATGACTTGAACTGTCCTTTAATTGTCTGTGGTAAATGCTGGTTTTAATATTGGATTAAGGTATGGTAGGACCTAGGGCTGGTATGTAAATTGTTGTTCTACATATACCAAATTAGCCAAAATTTACATATATTCAGAAATATTAAAAACTATTAATGAAATTGAATTCAATTTATGCTTGTTTTATAAAAATTTAAAAAAAGCTTATAAATTTTTGATTTTTTTGCAGAATAATTAACTTTATTAAACATTCAAATTCAATTTAGTGTCAGCGAAAACACCATGCATGAAATTATAAAAGTTATGTAGTAACAACTAAATAATATACATTTAAAAAATCGCAAGAAGCAAATTAAATTTTTTTAATTTTAAAAAACTTGTTAATTTCTTGCCAACACCATTAGGAAATTTTAAATGTTTTATAGATGGTTACAAAAAAATTAATTTGAAAAATCAAGCGTTTGTGACTTAAAGCAAAATATAACAGACAAAATTTGAGAGATGGGTAAGCAATATTGAAGGATATCATTTTTAATCATATAATGTTTAATTAAATGTCTTCTTTTTTTTTTAATATTTGTGAATTTTACACTCAAATTACATTTTAAATTATTCTAAAAGAGTGTAAAACATAACTCTTGAAAATATCAGATATATTTTTAGAAAATTACATAAATCAATTTTCTTTTTAGTAAGTTTAGAGGTCCCTTTGAGGGTGGCCTAAAAAATTTAGGAAGTCTGGGATTACAGCCCAAGTTGCCCCCTTTTAATCCAGCTTTGACTGGTTATCTTATCTGATTGTACTATCAAAAGCTACTCTAGTAATATTCCCCATCAAGTTCTAAGCCATAAAAAGTACATGTACTGTTTTGAAGCATGGTGCAGCGGTAGGGTGATTACTACTATATACCAATATTATGTTCAGATCATCTCTAAGGGTATATCCAAGATCAAAAGACCCTTACAGAAGAATTTCTGTGTTTCAAAGGAGAATGAGGTCAGTCCAGTCTTATTACACTTGTCGATTTCTGCTACAGACCTTTTCATACCTTTTGAAAATAAAATAGGGATATGCTTTTCTGTACTCACTGATGAGAAGTTAAATTTAGAGGGAGATTTATTTAGCATATCCATTTAAAAAGTTCTTGATATTTTGCGAGATTAATTTTTTAAACATATTTAAGGAGAAAACAGTTTCAGAATTAGGGTCTTTAATGTACAAGTCTTATAATTAAGTAGCAGAATGAACAATCTGGGTTTTGTTTCTATTCGTCCCAACTTACTTTTGCTAATCAGACTTCTCAATTATGTAGGGGGGGGGGGAGACTGGAAGTTGAAAGTACCTGTGTTTTGCCTTTGTAAACTCTACTTTATGTATCCAGGAATTAGTAAAAAAATAAAAAACAGCTACAAACATCCTAATAAACAAAAAGTGACTAATTACAATATTGTTTGCTATACTAATTCTTTTTTATTTATTTTTTTAAAATTATTGAATGGTTTTATGTATATATTTTGTTTAAATAATTACTTTGTTAATATAAAAAAGTAAGAAAGCCCTGATGTATCAAAATTTTTTATCTTTAATTTATAAAATGTGTTAAGAAATGTCTTAGTAAAATTATAATTAGTTAAATTGCAGTTCGTTAAATAGTAATGTATTAAATTTTTGAGGGGGGAAATTAGCTTATAACAATAATGAAAAGGATGAAATAAGTCAAAAAAGGTTGGGAACAACTGTCCTTGACTGTCTCCAATAGCTTACAGAAATCTAGCAGTTAGTAAACCTTTGATGAGACAAATCTCAATCTATCAGAACTGCAGTTTTCTTGTGATTTTTGCTCTTTTTTTACACCTGTTCCTTACCATCATCAATGCTTCAGCACATATTGTTTTTTTGCAATAATGTTTGCGTCATAATTTATATAAATGTCATCTGTAAACATCTTAATTCTTCATGTTTTGTTCAATAAAGTTAGATTTCAATTAGTCATCTGTCTTTATCACTTTTAACTCTTTTTACCTTATCTGACGCACTATTTTAAGGCTGCTCTTGAATTATAAATCCACTCCTTGTTGTTTTTAGTAGAATGGTGTTTCAAAAAAAAAATTGCTACTGCGGTTGTTATTTCTTGCTTTTAAGAAATGTGCTACTGAGTTAAAAATATAATTCTAGTTTTTCAATCGAAGTACATTTATTTGCTTTGAAAAACTGTTTGTGATAACTTGTTTTTGATAACTTTTTGATAAATAAAAATGGTACAAGTTTATACATAGAGTTAATTTTTGAAAAAGTTTATTTTCACTGTCTCAGTCAGTGCAATTCTGCATAACAAATCTCTTAAATGTTCTATTTCTAATAATATTTCATTTCTTCACTTGTTTTATCTTACAATTTTAATTTAGTCTAGAAATACATACTCAACAATTCTAACATCCAATTATTTCCCTTTTTTATATGTATAGAATGGAAATCTACAGAATATTCAACCTGGACAGAAAGTGTCTGGTTAGAAACGTCTGCTCGGATATTCCTCCAGCCTGGAAAAGCCCAAGAACTAGTCACGCTTTTCAGTGGTTTTATCATATTCTTCATATCTATAGGCACAGTTTACTTTTTCAATGAACGTTCTTCTATTATTTTTAACACCAAGCCCTTAGTTGGTTGCTAGGAATACGCCACAAATCACATAGCTTTGGATGAATTCAACGGGGATAACGATTCTACTTATCCTCTTCCAACGGATCTCTGAGTTGTTAGAAATCTGTTGTGAAACAATTTAGTACCTTTGTGAACTTAGTAAATAAAACTCATTTATTATATTGCAACTGTGTAAGTATCTCACCTTTTATTTAATGTTGCATTGTCATTATTTTAGGTAGTAATCAAAATTCAACATTTTGCTATTCTATGTTAATAATAGATACAAGGCTTGAGGTATATTTTTTATTAATTGTATTGCTACTTTTTCTAATAATTAATAAGAATCCATATGATAATCTGCTTTTTTTCTAATACTTTTTGATAGATATAATTTTATCCAGAATAGCTTAATTAATAACGAGTTTTCTTCGTTATCAGAATTGTGGGATTTAAAAGAAACAAAACAAAATAGTGACAAAATTTAAGTTTTTTTTTATTTTTTCGCTCGGGATACAGAGATACTTGAATTGAATTTTACTTTAGCAGATATGCTGTATTTAAAAGAAACAAATGGAAGAAGTTGCAAAATGTATTTAACTCATGCCTAATATTTTTCAATTGTAGTAGTTATTTTATTCAGAATAGATTGGTATTTGAATTGTAAGACTTAGCAATTTGCACATGTTAGTAACTAAACATAACATGGAATGATATATTATTAAAAGAAACTAGATAAAAGTAATTGTTAGGAATTGCAAAATGTAATTGAAATTTTAACTACCTATGATAATCTTTTTTAATTAAAGGATATCCTTAAATGCACTTATCCTTTTTAACTAGTTTTTAACATATTTATTTCATTTATGTGGTGTATTTATTGTTGCAAAGGTACTAATAAAATATAAGGTGCTGAGCACCTTTCACCGTTGAGTACTTTAATGAAGCATTTTTATTTAGTCATTTACTTGCCACAATAAAAAATGCTCATGTGATTGTACAGTATTCACATTTTTCATCCTAAAGCTTTGTGATTTGTGGATGATGTCGCAGATATATGTATATTTGCAATTTTTTCATTATTATCCCATTGATTTTGGAAAATATTGATTCTTTTTCCTCACTTGTATTATTATTTATGTCTTTATGTGTGTTTCTCAACAATTTTGTAATTTTAAAAAGAATGTATACAAATAAAATTATTGGTACTTATGATTTAAGTTTGAGTATTTCTAGTAGCTTTCAGAGCAGAAACAGATCAGAGCTGTGTTAAAGTTAGAACAGAAATATCTCTTAAAATGTATTAATATTTGCAATTTATTTTCGTATCTACTTTTAAGTGCCACTCCTTTGAATCTGCATCCTTGGGAAAATTTCTCTTGACTAAAGTTTAAAAAAAAAACAAAGTGAATAAGGTGCACGCTAAACACCAAAATTTGGTGTTTAGATATGAGAAGGTTCTTGTTTATAGAACTGAATCTATAGTATGTTCATTTCTGTCCTTTGGTTTCTGCCTCATTCACGTTTTTGACTTTAGTTTGCATGGCATTGTATATGTTACCAGCTAAGTATGAAATCTGGCATTGTATATGTATAGAATGCCTAAAATTAGCCGGCAAAGTATGAAATGATTTATTTTTCACACATTGCCTAAGCATTCTACAGAATGCCAAATGAGAAACCGGCAAAGTATAAAATACATCTCCAATTCATCGAAATGTCATTCAAAAATAACAAATTCAAAACGTCATCTGGTTTGATATTAATTTATTCGTGGATATAATTACATTTACTCAATATTTTAATACTTACTGACGATAGATTAGAAGAAACATCAGTGTTTGGAGTATCGGGCAAATATGAACCGGGCAATGGCACTTGACCATAAAAAATATCAGTGTAGGATGTACCGGGCAGTGGCACTGAACCTTTAAAAAAACATCAGTGTAAGGTATACCGGGCAGTGGCACTAGACCTAGTATATATTTTGGACATTTACCAAAGGTCTAGTCATACTAGGGCTAGTTAAGTGCCATGGCCCAGCATATCCTACACTGATGTTTTTTTTTAAGGTCAAGTGCCACTGCCCGGTATACCCTACACTGATATTTTTTTAAGGTCAAGTGCCATTTCCCGGTATGCCCTACACAGATGTTTTTTTAAGATCAAGTGCCATTTCCCGGTATGCCCTACACTGATGTTTTTTTAAGATCAAGTGCCATTGCCCGGTATACATTTGCTCGATACTCCAAACACTGATGTTTCTTCGAATCTATGTAATTATATCCACGAATAAATTAATATCAAATCGGATGTTACAAATATTTCGGACATTCACCAAAGTGACTATGTGATTGTCAACAACCACCGATTTTGGTCATTCACAGTAACATGATCATCATTTACATAATAACCTCATCAGGACTTCTATTTCATATTTTGCCTAAATAGCATTTGGCATTCTATAGAATGCCTAGGCATTTTATACAATGCCTTGGGGAAGTAAGTAATACTTCTCACATTTCATACTTCGCCTAAAAACATCCAGCATTCTATACAATGCCGGCGTTTCATACTTTGCCGGTAACATGTATACCCTATTCTCTTCGGAAATAAATTTTTCTTGGATCACACCCTTAAGCTTTTACACTATCAAATACAACGTTATAAAAAAGTAATTCCTGTAACATAATTTATTGCAAAAGATCAATAACTGGAGGTCTTTCTACCCATAGACTAGACTAAAAATTTTAATGCCTAACCCTTTTTGGACACAGCGTTTGCGACTGACATTTCAGCCAACTCCTTAAAATAGGTGTTAGTGCCTACTTCTCTTTGAGGTTTGGTGACTGATAGTCCCTAATTTACGATCTTATTGAAAGGGAGAACACTTATAGTTTATTTCCTATGGGAGGGTGCAAGGCTGTATTGGTTAACTCAAAGATAAGCTACTGTCAGCTTAAATAAACATTTACCGGATGACTTTTTTTTATTTCTATTATTCTCCTGTATATTTTTCAGCATTTTCTATCCTTCTAAGAGTTTTTATTAACAAACTGGCAACCTTAGTCAGGCTGTATCCTGGAATTTCAGGTTTTTCATATATATATTCATTCTTCTCGATAAAACTAAAAGCAGGGCATGTGATGTTTCCACGAATATCGCAGAATTCTGTGTATCTCAAGACCTTTGGACGTATAAATCGACGAAATTTTGAAATTTATGCTAAATCCCGTTAACTAAACGTTTACATACACGTGATTCTTCTGCCATTTTGAATATTTGGATCTGCTAATATCGCGATTTAAATATCAAACATCGATTTTCGTATTTACCTGATTTACTATAGTTACGTGTTGTGATTCGTATTCATGCGATTTAAAAATCGTACATAGCTCTTCCTTTTCATTTAATTTAAAAATCCAATATCATATCGCGATTTGTATTTACGCAATTTTAAAATCCAGTATCGTGATTTGTATTTACGCAATTTTAAAATCCAGTATCGCAGGTTCCTGTAAGAAGTAAGTTTTTTTTTAATTAGTTACTATAAAGGTGTTATATTCTTCATTAGTAATTAAATTATAAATAGTTCAAAAATTATGTTAAATATGAAGCAAGTATGGTAATATAAATACCATAATGTTTCATAATATATCTTGAAATTGACTTTTTGCCCAAGAAATTTTCTGGGTTTTACACTTGGTGTCACAATTACCCCTACAAAATTAGTTAACATTTTTAAAAACGTTATAAAAAAAAGCATTTCGGCGACCAGAGAAATTATTTTCACCAAATTGCAAAATTGGATAAAGTGTGTCAACAGATTGTGCTGCCTAACTTGTCAAAGGTATAAGTCTTTTTATAAAATAATCATTTCTAAAAGCAACATAGAGCAGTCTGGGGACTAAGCTAACACTTAATGCCAGAAAAATTTATGGGGCCAATTTGGCTTACCTACGAAATAGTATTTCTGACTTATCATAATTTGATCCAATTTAAGTGCTTATTGAATCATTCATGTGCTAGCCTTATAAAAAGGTATATATAGAACCTTATATTTGAATAAAGGAAGGACCAAAGTGGCCTCTCGGGCCCCAGTTTCATTAATTAAACAACAGTATTTCAACATATCTATATTTTATTTCTAGAGAAAAGAAAACTCGATCATCTAAGACTGAAGTGCAACTGAAATAATAGTGTTCCATTTAGTCAAATATTTTCGCTAACCAAATTGAATAAAATACCTTATAATATCGATGATCAAGTCTGTAATATATTTTTATTAAATTAATTATGATTATATTTTAAGAATTTGGATGTCTAATTGATCTAATTACTGGCAAAACAGGCCTCTTCAGTCTTTCTAGGTACGAAGCTATGATCAGTCTTTCTAGTGTTAAGCTGAATTGGAGAATGGTCTGACACGCATCAGAAAACATTCTTTTTTCAGATTTTCTTCGTCTGCTGTCCCATCTGTTTACAAACTTGAAATTATTTTTGAACAAACGCTATTGAAGCATGTCTAAACCTTAATAAGTCTACAAAAATTTTAAAGAATTATAGTTGTGCATTAAAGTTTCACTTATTTCGAGAAAATACCAGGTAAGCACTTTATTTACAAACATAAGAAATACAGAGACAGGTTATAAAGAGTAAAATATATGCACTCACAAAATATCTGATACATATTATAAATGTACAGAGTGTACACCCTTGGTCACCCAGTTCCAATTTTATGCATTTACTATCACTGTCCGTTACGGGAGGTGTGATTCGTTCGTAAGCTCATAAACTTATAAGTTTATGAGTATGGATGAGGTTAATTTCGATTATCAAGGACTGGCTGCAATCAATCCATAAGGATTAATTCAAGAACATCAAATTTTGATTATAAAATGTTAAAACTTATATATGGTAACTATGCAATGTTTTTTAGCATCTAAAACTATCTCAAATTCAAATAAATCTTAGTTTTTTTCTTTTTATCATAAATTCCATACATTTTCTTTCAAAACAACATCGAGGACCCATGACAACATGGTTGTTATTGGTTCTCTTAATTTATAATAGTAGTATTTAGACTTTACGTTTTAGGAACAACTTCCTCTTAGCGTTTAGAGATCTGAATATGAAACTCTTGAAAAATTACATTATGGACACACTACATCAGGGACTTTGCTCCGTCATGAATATTAGGAATATTCCCGGTTGAGCCGTGATGGTTCAAGGAATAGAGCATTCGCCTTCCAATGATGGCTGGTGGATACGAATTACGCATCCGGCTTGCACCTACCACAGTGCTGACGTAAAATATCCTTAGTGGTAGACGGATCATGGGTTAGAATCTCTTCGCAGTCTAACTTACCGTGGGAGGTTTTGCTTTCCATGTAGCGCATGTCCAGGTTAGGTTCATCAAAAAGTCCTCCGCGAAAGGCAAATTTCTTCTAATTCTTAATCCAGGAGTTCCCTTGTCTCCTGGATTGGATTCAAAAGTACAAGGCTGCGGAGTTGAACATTAGTAGTCGTAAACCTGAAACTTTGGGTCGGCTGTCCAACGACGGTTTTAAAATGAAATATTCCTATTTGAGACGTGGAGGCTCCCATTGAGGTAAAACAGGTTCGAATCCCAGCGAGGTGAACTGTTTTCGAATCCGTGCTAATTATGCAACCAGCTCACAGAGTGCTGACGCGAAATATCCTCAGTGGTAAACGGATCATGAAGTCCTCTTCCTATCAGGCTAACCGTGGGAGGTTTTCGTGTTCTTATCTCCGTGTAAGGCAAATGCGGGTTTGTTCCATCAAAGAGTTCTCCATGAAGGCAAATTTCTCCCAATACTTGACCCAGGCGTTCCCTTGTTTTCCGGATTGGGTTCAAAATCATTAGGCTACAGAGTTGCATGAACATTGGTATTCGTAAACTCAAAATTGGGTCGACTGTTCAACGACGATTATAAAAATATTCCCGATTTGAGCCGCGTTGGCTTTAGGAGATAAAATGCTTGCCTTCCAATGTGGTGAAGCAGGTTCGAATCCAAGCCGTGGCTGGTTGATTTGAATTCTGCTCCTGGCTCGCACTGCAGTGCTGACCACACAGTGCTGGAGTAAAACATCCTCAGTGGTGTAGACGAATCATAAGTAGAATCCCTTTGTCATCGGGCTAACCATGGGATTTCGTGATTGTCCTCTCCACGCAACGCAAATACGGATTATTTCCATCAAAAAACCCTCCACGACGGATAGTTTGTCCCAATGCTTGATCTAGGAGTCCCCTTGTCTTCTGGGCTGTGTTCAGAATTTCAAGGTCACAAAGGGAGCATTTATAGTTGTAAACTCAGAATTTAGTCGGCTGTTCAACGCCATTTTTGAAAATGAAATAAATATTCCCGGTATAGTTAAAACTTTGGTTCAACATTGAAAAAGCGTGTTGTCTATTTGCTTAAACTCTCATTTTGAGTTATTCACGTTTTATTTAATACATATAACATGCATATTCCTTTTCACTCCGAATCCGATCGTAGGGCGTCTTTAGTTAAATACGCATATTGAGCTATGTCCATTTTGCCAAGTATGATTTTTGTAAGTCCATTTTCTGAAACACGTAATTCGATTTATGTCAATAAAAAACTGACCGACGAGGTATTAAGCTTGTATGAGGAATTACAAAAACAATTGTTCCGGATAGCGCTTCTTGTTCGAAGTATTATGATTTCCATGGAAGTTTGGAAAAATCAGAAATTCCTGTCCATGGGTCATTCATCATTGGGGTTTGGATACGTGACAGCGTTCAGCTTAAAAAATCAGGATTCTTGGAGTTTTTTAAGTTTTAAATGAGCTTCAAAATTTATCAATAGATGGTGCTGACTCAATGTTTTAAAAATAACCAAGTTTTGCAGTAACAAAATGGTGCAATATAATGACAAAATTAACATACAATCGAGGATTTATTTTGATTAGAATAGTTTCTCCCCCCCCCTCTCAGTTAGCAGCATTATCTGTTGACCAACTTTGTAACATATCTTACGGTTTAGTAAGAATACAGAAAACAGTACATTTCCTTCCCGTCCCCCTTTATTTACCCCAGACGATTATTCAAATCTTCAATCATCTTCGAAACACTCGGTGGTACAGGTAACACAGACTTCCATAACATTAACAACATACAACCTGATTTTTGTGCCTAATTGTCAGAATAGGACTGAACACAAAAACGAGAAATTTAGTTAATAATTCTTTATGGAATATGACTTAGAAGTCATATTCCATAAAGAATAGAAAAAAAAATGTACAACAAATGTACAAACTTAGAAAAAAAAATGTACAAAAGAAACCAAAAAAAATTTTTTTTTTACGGAAGAGCCCTTTTTGAAAGTAAACGGTACATGGCAGTTTCATAAAGGAAATAGTAGTAGAAACATCATATAACAATATTTTGACTGCCAGTCAGTCAATATATTGGTATGTGATCCAGGTGGAACTAGGAATCGTAAACCAGGCAGAGTAACTATTGTTTCAGCTCATGATCTAACAATAGCAACAGCACTTAGACTTCTAAGGTAGTCCTAAACATTCTGAATCAGAATACCATGTTTTTATTGCATAAAACTTTGAAAATCATTTGTCGATAATGGGATAACACAACTGGCTTTGAACATTATGGAAAGTCTATTGCGGTAAGGTATAGACATATCGCTCATTGCTGCAATAGCGGCACAACTCAAAAAATCAAGTTTTGAGATAAGTGGGTTTAAAGTTTTCATTGCTAAGCAAAATGCATAAGAATTACTTTAGTTTGCTTAAACGAAGATTATTAAATTAAGAGTTGTTAAATTATGAGTTAAATTATGAGTTGTGCTAGCATTGCTGCTGAAAGAAAGTGTATTTTGATATTTACACCTGTTCTAAATCTAAAACGCATGTTTTTTTTAGTTGTGCCACTATTGCACCCCATGAGCGATATTTATTACATGAACCCATCTCTTAACAAGATTAAACGGTATTTTTACAAATAAAACTTAAGTGTACTGTTTTCTCCCACAATAAACTATTTTACCTAACCAATTTTTTTGGTGAATACCAAATGCATTCTAGTTCAACAAAAGAAATAGTTTTTTTTTTTTACACTACCTTCTACATGAACCTATTTAACCTGTCACTGCATAAAAACTAAACTGTGTTAATAAACTTTTTAAATGTAGTTATTTCAGTATTTATGGATGCTAACGTAAACTATTTATGCTTCTGAATTAAAACCAATAAAGAATGACTTAAGAACTTAAAATTATGAAGATTTGTAAAAAAAATTTACGTGGAGTAAAATGAAACAAAAAAACTGTAACATCGCTAATTATTTTAAGAATAATTAAATGTTAAACTAATAATAATCAAAAAACCGTGTGGGGGCTACCAAAATGCAACTACAGAATTGAAATTTGACTTGCAGAAAAAAAGATTCTTGTTTATAAACTTAACATGAGTTTTAATCGAAATTCTTATTTGTTCAAAAGTCAGATCAATTTTAAACGCGTTTTTTTTTGTCTCATGTTACACTTTGTAATGCTGAACAAAAACTATAGGAATTAGTAGAAAGTTGTGTAGAAAAAGGCACAAGTACGATGTAATAAAAAAATTGAAGCTACAATTATTTAATTGAGAATTAAAATTGCTGTAAAAAACGCAACACACATGACTAAGCAATAAATGCAACAACCAAGTTCAAGTTTGATATGCTCAATGGACCATTTTCATTTATGAACTTCCCTTTAGTTTTCTTCAAAATTCCAATTTGTTTGAAAGTTTTTTCAATTAAATAATGACTATTTAGCCATTAACAGAAAAATTTCGCTCTTTCTAGATTTTCCTTTTTTAGCTTGCATTTAATTTGACGTCAATGGAAATTATAAAATAACTAAATATACATTAAAAAACAAGAGTTTCAGTGCTGAGATGTCAAATATAAACCTTAATATTTTTATCAAAATTTTTAAAAACATAAGACTAAAAACAAAAATTGCTTTCAATTTGAACTGTTATTAGACATCTGGCTATTAACATATTAATGAAAGGCTCTCACATGAAGTTATAATAATACTTTGTAAGCAACTTCTCATTACAATCTAATTATTGACTCAAAGATCTAGTTTTAGAGACTTAAGAAAAAGAAAGAAAAACACCGTTGAGTAGGAAGCAACAACAGGGTTAGATGAGGAAGTCCCTCAAGGAAACTGAGCCTCCTAACAAAAATAAAAGAGACAATTGTAAAGTAATTTTAAAAGTGAGCTTCTGATCGAAGGTAGAATGTCTGCACAAATGAAAAGATATAGAACATCACCAACAACTTTGAAATATTTCTACATACCCTTGAAAATATTTATAGTTTAACCATTTTATTTGAATTCAAAGAAAACCTTTTTAATAAACAGTTTATTACAAAAATTACAGAAAAATTGAAAATACATACAATTTCATAGGATAACAGATTGTTAAACAATATCTGTATGTTTTTTTTAATCAATAAATATAGTTTCTTCTTCTTTTAAACCTCTCTTCTTAAAGGATAACATTGATATTTGATGAGCATGCTAGAACTTACTCAATACATGTTACAGTAAAAAATATTTGCTTGACAAATTTAGTTTTTATATTAAATACTCATAATCTTCCAAGGTCCTTCAATTTTTGAAGTAGTTCATCAACTGATTGGACTTTAGTACCCGCTTCTCTAGTTGGTGGATCTTCAACACTGATGATTTCAATTCTAGGTGAAATATCAACACCTAAGTCTCCTGGCTTCATAACAGTAATAGGTTTCTTTTTTGCTTTCTGAAATACAAAAACAAGTGTGATAAAACATCATTAAAACTTACAAATTATATTTATATAAATAATAGCCTAAATTTAAAAAAAAAACTAATAAGTTAATTAGAAATCACTTCATTTTTCTTACATTGCATTATTTTTAAAGCATGTTTCTATAAACTTAATTGGTGAAAACTCAACAACTAATAAAATAAATTTGAACTTATCAATTAAGCCATAAGGAAAATTGTGATAAATTCTGAATATCACATTTTAAATTTTACTATATGAATAGTTAATATTTCTTTTAGTAAGCTGAACTCCTAACTCATATTATTGTAAATCTAATAGTATGAAGCTGCACTGGAACATACAACAAGTATAAAGAAAATAAAGGATGTGTATTAGGGACTGTAAATTTGAAGTACGATAAGCTAGGGCACTTATCATATCCATTTTGAAAGGTGGTAAACAAATTATCACAAAACCTACATTGGTATAAAAAGTTATCACAAGCACAACACTTTAAGCTGCAATGCCACATTTAATTAAGCATAACTGACGTCAATAACAGTTTCACAATTTTTTATAGCCTTAGTATTGAGCACTGATATTAGTTTGTTCACAAAATTATACAATATTTGTGTCATTACTTATCATTTGATAATAAAAATTAATCAATGTTAGTAATAGGTACAAATTGAAATAAAAAAATGAGTTTTGTACTATAAAGATAAATTAAGGGAGAAAAGATACTGTAGGAAAACTATAAAAAAATCACCTTATTGCCAATGATGCTTAATGAACTTTAGTAATAGGTAATAATGATGTTATGTTAATTGGTGCTTTTAATAGGTACCTAAATATATATATACTAATAATGGTACTAAATTACCTAATATAGGTACTGAGAAAATAGGTTTTTACGCCCACCAAATGGGATAAATACCAAAGAAAATTGCTAATTATGGTAATTTTTTAGTATCAGGAGTTGACGGAGAATAATAGCTTTATGCCAAATGATGCTGAATCTAATTGATCTTTATTTTGACGGGACAAAACTTGTAAAAACAGGTTTAACTTAACATGATAACATAAAGTTACCCGTAAAGGTAATAAATAGTTATAGAACTAGAACTGTTAGTTATAGAACTAGAAGAGTTATAAAACTAAAACTGTTTCATTTTTATTAATTTTGTCGATATAGGTATTTCAGTTCTGTGCACGATATCGCAGTGCTGATTAATACAAATGTATTGATTATCTACTCCCCCCCCCACCTTCTAGGAAAAACGGGTATTCAACTATTTTGATAATATCCTTAGATTTCAATCTCCACACATCATAGATCTATTCTGGGAAATAAAGAGTTAAAATATAAATGAATGAGTATAAAGATGAATTTAAAATATAGCAAAATTACCATAATATTAGGTAGTGTAGCATATCTTGGCTCATTCAAGCGTAAATCTGCACTGACTACAGCTGGTAACTTAACTGTAATATTTTCTAATCCGCCATCAACTTCTCTTTTAACTTTAAGGGTATTATCAGCTTTCACAATTTCAGAAGCAAAAGTTGCCTGTAATATAAAGACCATTTATTATAATTTTCTTTCTCAAAAACATGTTCACAATGTAAATTTATTTTCTGTAGGATAAAAGTATTGATAGGAGGTGGAAAAAAATTTTTAGAGCTCAAAACAATTCTAGTAAAGAATTGTAAAAAGTTTTATTGGGTTAACAATTTTCATAGATTGAGGCAAATTTTTTTAAAAATTTTATATCTTATGTTTTTTTTCTGTTTGTTTAAATTTTTTTATTTTATTTTTTATTTATTTATTTATTTATTTTATTTTTTTTTTTTTTACAGATCATAGGGTACTAGGGTTTTAAGACTACTCTGAACAAAAAGAAAAATAGCTCCTCAAATAGTTGTATGTGACATATAAATGTGCTTAAAAAATCAGAATTTTATTTTCATGGCTGAAACGTTTTTTTTTCTTTTAATTTTTTTTTATGATTTCATGAAAGTATATAATTTTTTTTTGCAAAAGAAATCTTTTAATAAAATTAAATTGCCCAAAATACATTTATTTATTAAGAACCTAAAGCTAGTTCGGATTTATTTCCATCAGTAAATTATACAAACCATGAGAGATGGTATAATTTCCCAATGAAAAAAAACAGTATAATTTCAGGGAAATAAAATGACTTGACGAAAGAAATCCGTAAAATTATTTTGATCCACTTTAGCTGCCATTAAAATTTTATCATTTTTAAATGATAATATATTCATTTAGTCTGCAAAGTCTATTACAAAATATTTTATTTTTCACTCTTTATTTTCACAAAATTAGAAAAAAAAGAGGGTCCAGACAGTCTCGGTTTATGGCATTTTAAGAAGACAACTTCTTAGAGGAAACCGAATTAAAGGAAATAAACTTTGGAACTGATAATTAAGGATGAAAAAAAGAATTAATAAAAAGTCTGAAAAGAAAATTTCACAAAGTAACAATTCAGTTACAGTTACAAGAATAAAATAAGTTAAAACATTTACTTATCTTTCCACCCTGATATATTATTACATTTAAGTTAATTCCCCCCGCCCTAAATATTAATCAGAAGCAGAAACATAATTCACAGAAAGTAAAACGTGATTACATCTAGTAAAGTTTATAAACAGCCAAAAAGTTTAAAATGGGAGACACTGAAATTTAAAAAGTTTTCTTTTTATTTATAAAATGATAAACAATTGACTGAAAATAGATCTAAAAAAGAATTTATTACCTGAGGCCAGTCTAATTGAGCAGCTGTCATTTGTGCTGTTTGATTAGCATCATCATCAATAGCCTGAAGAAAAAAAAGTTTAAAATACAAGTAAGACAGAATATTGTTATTCCTTATGGCTTAACTTATTCAAAAAAAATTCTAAAAAAAACAACAAAAAAAACAGGGTGCATAGCCAAATTATTCAACAAAAAATAAGCACCTTTTAAGCACTTAAAAGATATTTTTAAGCACTTTAAAAAAATATCATAATTAGGCAGAGGTGGAAAGTTTTTGACAATTGATTGGTTTTATCTTGCCTTAACCGTCATGTCAAAAAAAAAAAAAACTTTTGGCGTTGTTTTTGACAATTGTCAAAAATCATGAAGTTTTGAATCATGAAAAACGAATGGCTTTTTCATACGCTACAGACTGACAATACGCTGAAATAGATTGGGGTTGAATAATTTGTGAAAACGTTGAATAAAACAATGTGAACTGTGTCTTTATGCATAATTTGAAGCGAAAATCAACATGGTAAAGGAAAAATCTCATTTGAAAAAGGGAAAATTAAGCACTTTTTAAAAACACTCCATGAAAAAAAGCACTTTTAAGAGCTTAGGGCTTTTAAAAAACGAAAATAAGCACCTTTAAAAGCACTTTCTAAAAACACTACGCACCCTGAAAATTTTAGATTAATCTTTATGTAATAACATCACATAAAGAGAAAATGAGAGAGTAAACCAACCACTACTCTCCCTTAAAAATTTAAACCTAAATTGTCATAAATGAAATTTTTGGATAAAGACATCTTAGATCTATTACAAGCCTTCTTTGTTTGATGATGATATAATTAAAAACTTTATTTTCTTTATTCATCATAATTAAAATTATATATTCAGTCAAAATTAAAATTCATTCAATCATAACTAAAATTAAAATGCCTACTATTTGAGTCATAATTTGAAGAAATGCAAGAGTTTAATTATCCAGCATGAAATAAATTTAACATACAAGAGTATAAATTAATGATCTATGAGCTATATTTTTCTTCTTTTTTTTCCATCCATGCAACAACAGGGTGCATAGCCAAATTTTTCACCAAAAAATAAGCACCTTTTAAGTACTTTTTAAGCACTATATACATTAAAAAATTGCAAAATAATTTTCCATGACTTTAGATGATCATGGTAAAATAACTAGTTTCTGACAAAGAACTCGTTTTCTTGATTATATTAGCCATTTAGAATGCTCAGGAGATTTTTTGGTTCGATATCAGAGGGTGAAAAATCAAGCCTGAAATTGAGAATATCTTAAAAAATGCAGCAGAGTTGCAAATGAGAGCGCAATAATCTTATCGAACCCAGCTAAGTAGACGCACATGCGGACTGGACTCCTAAGTATTTCATCAAACATGTAAATTGATTGGCGATTTCATACGCTATGGACCGATGGTCCACCAAAATAGATTGTGGTTGAATGAATTGTGAAAATCTTGCACAGAACAATGCAAAAAGCACGCTTTTGCATAACACGTGGCGAAAATCAAAATGGTCAAGAAAAAATACCATTTTTGAAAAGGGAAAATTAAGCACTTTTTAAAAACACTCAATGAAAAAAGCACTTTTAAGGGCTCTTAAAAACAAAAATCGAAAATAAGCACCTTTAAGCCCTTTTTAAAAATGCTACGCACCATGAACAGTATTATATTTTAACACCTTATAAAACTTGTCTTTCTACATTTTGTATAATCATTTATTCTTATGGTTAATCTTTATTTAATATAAATATTATTCTATAAATCTTATTCTCACCTCCTCCTACCTCAGAACAATCATTTTTTTTTATATAGTGGCAAAAAGCATGTTTTTTTCCAATAAAGAATAAAAGCATAATTTTGAAACTACTCTTGCTTAGTAGAATGGTCAATGTTTTATTTAGAATAANACAGAAAAAAAAAAATTCCGATTTCCGTCTTCGAGTCAGTCTTGTTTCCGTCTTACTTCCGTCCGCGGACATTTTCGAAAGACGGAAATCCGTCCTGGGGACGGAAGACTTGCACCCATGTCAAACATGTAAATTGATTGGCGCTTTCATACGCTATGGACTGACAGTACACCAAAATAGATTGCAATTGAATGAATTGTGAGAATGTTGCACAGAACAATGCGAAAAGCACGCTTTTGCATAACACGTGGTTCGACATGGTTAAGGAAAAAAATACCATTTTTGAAAAGGGAAAATTAAGCACTTTTCAAAAACACCCAATGAAAAAAGCACCTTTAAGGGCTTTTAAAAACAAACATCGAAAATAAGCACCCTAAAGCATTTTTTAAAAATGCTACACACCATGAACAGTATTATATTTTAACACCTTATAAAACTTATCTTTCTACATTTTGTATAATCATTTATTCTTATGGTTAATCTTTATTTAATATAAATATTATTCTATAAATCTTATTCTCACCTCCTCCTACCTCAGAACAATCATTTTTTTTTATATAGTGGCAAAAAGCATGTTTTTTTCCAATAAAGAATAAAAGCATAATTTTGAAACTACTCTTGCTTAGTAGAATGGTCAATGTTTTATTTAGAATAAAAACATTGAAATATACGCCAATAAGCTTAATTTAAATGTTAATGAGCTGTAACTGTAACAAACTTGCATAAATTTTGTGATTCTGCAGTATTAAATGCTCATTTTTATACTTCCAATATAAAAGCATCTTAGTGTTTTTTTCACTGTTTGAGAAATAACTCATAAATGCAAAATTGAATAAATTGCTCCTTTGACAAAAGGGAAAATTTGTTTTAAAAAAATTACTGATTTTAAAAAAATACTTTTATTTGTGAAAAAAATAGCATTAATTAAAAAAAGCTTTAGTCCAGAAAGAAGTTCAAAAATCTTTCATGAACTAATATTTTAAAATTAACATTGAATGAATTTTAAATTATACATATTATTCACAATCAAATTGTAAAGATTTCTTTTTCAATATATACAAATGTGTTTCTAAACAATATACACAGATGGAAATATTACACACGGAATCCAAATTTAACTTACTTGCTTTCCTGTTATAACTAAATCAACTTTTTCCTTTTGAGCTAATGCAGCAAGAATTTTAGATACATGAAAAGGCAACAGAGTTTCATAATCTTTTCCATCTACTTCAACATGAATTCCTTTGTCTGCACCCATAGCCAAAGCTGTTCGTAAAGTTTCCTAAAACACAACAATTTAATTATCAAAAATAGATATTTGGTCTACTAAAATATAACAAATTAATGACAGAAAAACTATTTATAATAAAATAAAGATATCTGAAGGAGCAATAATTTTAAAAAATTGTGCATGAAATAGTCATTTTAATCAAACTGGCCAATTGACCTGCCACTTCATTTAACAATTGGTGTTTCCACTTTTTCTTCTACAAACAGCATTAATTATCAAGGAATATATTAAGCTTCTACAGTGATGTCAGATGGAGAAACTTCCTTTATTAGATTATTCAAAACTTAAATACATTTTAAATTCATCTCAGAGATTTTTGATCACACTGATATCTAGAATTTCTGAAGGCAATTTCAGGTGTATTCCAGATATACTCTGTCACCATCTAAGAGCCCATCTTCCATTAATTTTTTAATAACTTTTTCTAAACAAATTTGATGCTCATTTCCAGTTCTGTTGCTCTCTATAGTAATAAGATAACCAATACCATTCTAACCATACGCTCCCCAAACTATTAACTGTTTGCTTCCAGACTTCACAATTAGCTCTATGCAATCAAAATGAAGACCTTCAGGCAGTTCCTAAGGAATTATTTTCAAGATATCATTTGTAAAAGATATTATTGATTTCATCAATCCATGATAGTTTCTATATCCCACATTTCTAAGTCCAGAATTTTTAATTCTGTATGCCTGAGCATAACAATGATTTTTGATATGTAGCTGAGAGATAGTGTTTTTTGCATTGGACATTGATTAACTTTCAAGTCCAAGTAATTTAAGTTTCATTTGAGTTTTCTGTGAGACATCTTTATTTCAGAGTTTAAATTTAACACTTTAGTAATTTGCAAAATCGTCATTAGTCTGCTTTTCCTATTTTTTTCCTAACATTCACTTCAATTTTCAGTCATAACAATTTGTAATTTCCTTAGGTCTATGATCCCTTGCTTGATGTTGTGCTACCTTCAGAAAAACATGCTTTATAACATTAGTAGGCTTCTGTTTGAAATTTTAATGTAACAGATACTTTTACAGGATTTTGTTACATAGCAATCTGTCCTCTTTTCAACTCAGTAAAAACCATTGTCCCAAGGAAGCTGAGAGATTATTAACAATTATTAAGCAAGAAAAAGAAAACAATAATAAGCAATAAATTCATAAAACATGAATAATAAAAATAAAAAAAACATAAAATTTAACATTTATAAAGTGTAAAATTTAAGCTTACTTGAGAAGATTGCGGACCAACAGAAACAGCTATAATCTCACTGCATATTTTCTTTTCTTTCATTCGGACTGCTTCTTCCACGGCTATTTCATCAAAAGGATTTAAACTATGCTTAACACCTTCAGTTACTACTCCACTTTTGTCACCTTTTATCCTAATCTAAATATTTGAAAGTGTTTATTTAGATATATTATACATAAAAAGTATTATCAAGTGTGTCCTAAAAGTAATGAAATAAAATTAAAAAATATTTATTGACTGGATAAATACATACATAAATAATCTTCAAAGCATTATCAATTAAACATCTACACACTTCTTGCACTGACTATCCCATATTTTGTATGGTCCCTTAAACTGTTGTTACACCAGTTTGGATAATAAAACAAAATTGTTTTTCTTTGTGGCATCTGAATCATGAAGGAAAAAAAAAGACTTAACAGAATTAAAATAAAAACTGTGGAGCGATGTAATTCAGTGTTATGCCAAAATCTCACTGAGGGATAAAGAAATAGGGCTGTCAAAAGTTCATAATGCAGAAGCCAGATAGCTTGGGTTTTTAATTAACCCTTCCACAATATTCAAGTAATAGACACTGTTGACATTCTATCCTTATACAAAAATTCTGTGAAATATACTTCTGTAGTCACAAAGTGTAACTCAGTGACCTGCTGTTATAAACATTTTCTTAGAATCTTTAAAAGCATTAAAATAATGTAGGTGTGTCTAAACATATTTATGAACCACTTTTTAACTATTATGATGATAAAAGGGTCATTCATAATTTTTAAGAGCAAGACAGACACATGCTCTCTGTGTACACCCCATCTAAATAAATGATAAGCCATAAGTGTAAAATCTTATTGTTTTATCATTTTACACTGCAACATTAAAACCCCTTTTTCTTTCTACCTAATAATTTTTACACACCTCATATGGTTACTTTATGAAGAAGAAGATAATTTTTTGCTACATTATAAGTAATGTATACACATAAACATGCAAATATTTTTGAAAGATGAAGTTCGCTGAAAGATACTGACACAACTCAAAAATTTGCATACATTAATTATTAACATACATAATAATTAATACATACATAATAATTATTACATAATAATTCATTTTATATCAATAAGATTTCCTCATTGTCATCTGGAATAATTACTAAGTTCTAGCAACTTTTGGGCAGCGACATGAGATTAAAAAAGAATCACAGAAAAAAAAAAAGCTTCTCGAAGGGTATAACTTGTTTTTCAAAGTCCATTTGACAGTTTGATAATTGTAGTTGGTCAGACAGACAACAGAGGAGAAATATTCCCTCTATTTCTCAATAAAGGGATGCTTTGAATCAGTAAATTTAAACGTATCAGTGTTTCTCTTTTCGCAATTTTTTTTTTTTTTTTTTTTTTNTTTTTTTTTTTTTTTTTTTAGTTTTTCACATGTGGCTGCTCTTTATAGCATAAACAAAGCAATGGGTGTATCTTTTCCGAATTTAATGACACCATTTATTAAGTATGACAACTTAGCTCTCAATTCTAGAATAAAAAATTCTGAAAAATCCGTACGAAATCCTCTCAAGAGAATGCGTATTATTGAATGTTTATTATAAAGCATTATAAAAATAATAGAAAGCAAAATAAAGCACTTCATACAAGTTAATTTAAACAAAAGTGAAACATTACGAGCTATAAAGTGCTTAATTTGATAATGTCTTAAAACTAATATCAGTATTTAGTGTTTAATTTCATTACTCAATTGTATATTTGCGATTGATAGATTAGACACTTAACTTAGCTAGAGTTACTATTATTGGTTAATAACAAAATGAAAATAACACCTGTTTGTGACTTTAAAAAAAGTATGTAGAATAGAAACACAGCAAATAAATACAGTCACATTAAAAAAAAGGAAACAAATCAATTTAACATATATTGCTATTATATAATGTATTGATTCATAAAAAAGATTATATTACTCTAATAGCATAATCAATCACTCTTTTGCACCCAACGAGAACACGTAAACTCATTTTCTTTTCTGAATAATGTTTTGGAATATTAACGTTTAAAAAATTCTGTATAACTTTTATCTACATAAACTAGTATCGAGCAAGTTCTGCTTGCAATAAATTCCGGAAAAAATAGAGAGGTTGAGTACGCTTTGAAAAGCAGAGAAAACTAAACAAACGGAACTTTCACAACTTAATGGTAACTTAACGGTAATAAAGAAATGAACTTCTTCCAAATTTTAGACGATCGTTTTGGTGCGTAATAATAGAAATTTTTACAAAATACTTAATGTTGACATATTTTAATCGATTAATTTGCACTTTTTTAATCGTTATAGCAAAGATTAAAAAGTCATTAATATACTATTCTTTCAAAGTCGATTAAACTAGCTTTCCGTTGTGTTTAAAAAAATAAAATTAGTTTAAATCGCCAATTTTGGCAAATTTTTTTTTCTTCGATAAACTGTAATGCTACATACACGGCCTTCATGTCCATAAGTTTTGCCAATTCATAAATAAAAAATGGCAACAATAGTATTCAAGCTTAACTAACACGTTTTCTCACCATTTCTCGTACCATCTGAATAAAGGTGTATAGTTCCCAACTTAGGTGGGCTAAGGCTTAATATTTTAAAGCAACTTACACCATTTATTACGATTTAATAATGTCTTCTACTGATGAATTAGCCTGTGTTTATTCTGCTCTGATCTTACAAGATGATGAAATTGCTGTTACAGTAAGTATATAAATTTGAATCGTTAATACACATCAAGTATAGCTTAAGTATGATTTTGATCTAAAATTTTCTTTTCAAGATTGTATTTCAATTCATATGATTTTATGTTATTTAAATTGTTAATATAATTCATATTTTTTAATTTCTGTAACATATAGTTTGAAAATTTATGGTTGCTTGACCACGTGGCTTTTGCGTCCATTGTGATAGAAACTAGTTTTAAAATTTTATCTGCATATTTTTGTTTGGAAATTGAATCGTTGCTTAGAATTTTGAATCTTTACCCGTGACTATATAATAGGTAAGCTTAGGTGACAACAGGGTAGTGACACGTGGAAAAGAACTAAAAAATCATAGAATGTAACCGGCTTTATCTAACTCGTGGTTGCATTTTTTTAATGTTTTGCGTGGAGAAAAGCTCTTTGGCACCTTAACAAGTGCCTGTGAGATAATCTTTAATGATGAAACTGAAAGCATTAACTATTGTTACGAGATGTGGGTGACTATGAAAGCAATGAAAAGCAAGTTATGAACTGAGTGCGCTATGTTTATTTCTCTATTAATACATGCAACATTAGTTTCATTCTGCTAACGCAATGCCTATGTGATGACTTTTCATAGCTTGATTTAAAATGAAAGTTTTGAACTGATTTAATGAGTCTGATAGGTATTTATTAAGTTGATTTATATAAGTTCCTATATTTAAATCTTTGTTGTTATAAGAATTTTTTTTTCAAATTTTCTTTTCTGAAAGTAATTTAGGTTTTTATACTTCAGAAGCTTTTAGATGTGAAAAGCATATGATCTGTCAAATATTTTGCGATAATTCTGTATTGTGATCTGGGGCATAATTAGACTTGTCAGAAACCCACAAGAAACTGAAAAAAGCATCACATAAAGGGCCGATTTATAACTCATAGCTACCTCCAGGCTACTTTCTTTTTTTTTTTAAATTTTCAAATTTAAAGTCTTGGTCACCTTGGTGTTTGCAGTTGGTGCCACAGATTACAATACAGAAGTGTCCTCAATTTTTTTTATGTTCTCTTGAGCGCATATGGTCGATATGGCTAATGATAGTCATGTGTTAATTTTGTCTTGAAACATGCAGCTGAATAATTGTCAAGGCTTTGCAGCTTTAATTTTGGTTTTTAATTTTAATTCAGTATTTACTTGTGGGAAAATTAAAGGAACATCTCTGAAGAGGGTCCTTGAGGGTTATAGCTTTCACCTGTAACAGACCTCCACATGTTTTTGTAGGCATGTTTTTAATTGTTGGCTGGCATTAGAGTTATGCTATAATGAGTGCAGATATGATATCTTATAAGTGCTATGCAGCATAGTAAGAGCAGACTTTTCTTCAGTGAAGTTTTATATGTATGGTTTCTGTGATGACTATAAAGCACTTGGAATTATCTTAGTATATTCTAATTATAACAATTGTTAAACACACTGATTAAATTTCTTTGGTCTATTATTTAACATAAAATAGACTTATCTGGTTTTAACCATGGTTAAAACCAGACATTTAATTTTAGTTGTCTGTAATAAGAGTAAATTATCTATTTAATTCTTGAATGTCATCTGCTGCTCAAATGATGATAGTTTTAAACTTGATAATACATGATAGTTGAACTGATTTAATGAGTCTGATGTGCAGCTTTTGTTTCATTTTCTTCTAAATATGCAAGTAGTTCTTTTGTACTGCACATGCGCGAAATAATTTTGTAGTTACTCATATTTGTCAAGTAATGAACATGGATCTGAAAAAGGCTTGATTTGAATATCTCATAAATTTAGTTTCAAGTACTTTTTTAAAAAACGAGATCAAAATGAGAAGTTTTCTACCAATTTTATTTTGTACCATAAGACAAAATTTAATGAATAATGATAATACCTAGCAATAATCATCCGTACACCAAACTGATAGTATAAAGAATAGAAAACATTCTTTTAATGAGGATGTTCCCCCACATTGCCGATATCATTTTTTAGTAAAACTTTTATAATGATACAGTGTAAAATTTGTTGAAGAGAGTTTTTAATGAATTTTTTTCAGATATCAAAACAAATTGGTAATTATTTTTTAATTTCTCAAAAAATTGTTTAATTCAATATCTACTTGCGGGAAATTTAAAGGAACATCCAGAGGGTTATAGCTTAAGTCACCTTTAGCAGACCTCCACATGTTTTTGTAGGTATGTTTTTATTTGTTGACTGGCTTTAGAGTTATGGTATATTAAGTGCAGATATCTTATGAGTGCTCTGCAGCATAGTAAGAGCAGACTTTTCTTGAGTGAAGTTTAATATGTATGGTTTTTGTGATGACTATAAAGCACTTGGAATTATCTTGGTCTGTTCTAATTATAACAATTGTTAAACACACTGTTTAAATTTCTTTGGACTATTATTTAACGTAAAATAGACACATCTAATCCTAGTTGTCTGTAATAAGAGTAAATTGTCTATATTTCATTCTTGAATGTCATCTGCTGCTCAAATGATGATAGTTATAAGCTTGATAATACGTGATAGTTGAACTGATTTAATGAGTCTGATGTGCAGCTTTTGTTTCATTTTCTTCTAAATTTACACATTGTTAACACTTTGTTGCTAAGAAGTTTAATTTCTTTTACAGCCAGAGAAGATAGCAACTTTATTGAAAGCTGCTAATGTGGATGTGGAGTCTTATTGGCCAGGTATATTATATTTTATTTAAAGATAATTTTACCCTCTTCAGGGTTCAGAAATTTGGGTCGGTTAACGAACCCTACACCAAGTTTTGTCTTCGGCAGACGCTTCTTCCATTATTTCTCCGAAATTAGTATTCTGCATTGGGCAGTAAGTATAGGCTAAATCCCAAATATTTGTAGTTGCATCTCTAATTTAGAAGCAGCAATGCAATCATTTTTTGAAAATTGAATTCTTTTACTGTAATTTTGCACTGTTTTTTTATTATGATTTTACACTGAGTTAAGTTTTACAAAAGCAGGACTTTCCATAAAATGTCTGGACAGACCCCTGCTCTTTGCAAATCATTTTATTATTTAATTTGTTCTAGTTTCGGTTTTTAATAGGTACTTTTAATTATAATTTAGTAATTCTTGCTGCCATTGAAATATCAACAACTCCCAAAGCAGAGTTATCTTTGGTGAGACAAGTTATTCATAGGAGAATTTGCTTTCTTTAACATTTTTGAAATTTCTATGATAGTTTAATTTAGTTATACCAGGAATGATTTAATTTGCTAACTTTGGATTTTATACATATTCAGAAGCCAATGTAAAATTGATCGACAAGTGCTAATTTTTTTATCATTCCAAGATAGATTAAGCATTTTTAAATTATAATTGTTTTATCTCTTAAGTAAATCTGAAACAAAGCCTTTTTCTTTTACAAATAAAGAAGCTCATTTCTATAAGACTAAAACTAAAGGTTCTTAATATACGTGTTTTTTCCTTATTGAACAGAACCTTATTTTGATGTTTGCAAGTTGTACATTTTTCGCAATTTTTCCAAAAAAATAATCTAAAGGCACCTGATTTTAAAAATTTTTTGAAAAACTCTGGAATAACTGCTGCTCAGAAATTTACTTAATTGCTTAGTTATGCCTGATATTTATTTAAATATAATAATTTATTAAATATAATATAATAATTATATTAAATATAATATTTAATATAATAATTTCTATTTAGTTAATGATTTTTTTATGTACATTTATTTCTGCAGGTCTCTTTGCAAGAGCTTTGGAGGGTGTTGATGTTAAACAACTGATCACAAATGTAGGATCTGGAGTTGGAGCTGCACCTGCTGCTAGTTCTGCTCCTGCAGCTGACGCTGGTGATGCTAAGGCAGAGAGCAAAAAGGAAGAAAAGAAAGAAGAATCTGAGGAAGAAGATGATGACATGGGATTTGGTAAGGTTTTTCTATAATTTATTGCAGCTTTTAATGGCATGATTTACCAAGTTAAAAGTTTAATTTTTTAAATTAATTTCTTAATTAAATTTTTATTTCTTATTCATAATAAAGTGCTATGAAAATGATGCTTTATCAATGGATCCTTTTGAAACATAATGAAAAGATCTAATTTCTGATTTTCTAGTTCTTTATTATTTATTTTCATGATAAATTGATTATAATATATATCTGACTTCTTACTCAGGGTTGCCACTCGACATGGAGAACAGGGAAAACCTGGAAAATACAGGGAATTTAAAAATCACCTAAAATAACGGAAAATGCAGGGAATTTTGATTTTTTCCTTGCAAACTGGGAAAATACAGAGAATTTTGTTTCTTATTTTTGTCTTTTAAAAAATGGTACCCACTCAAAGCGTAATCTATGGGATATTTAGCCATGATATTTCAGCTATATTAAACTATTTCACTTACTATAACATTATTTAAATATATGTTTAGCTGTTTTCCCACCAATTAAAACTAATAAATATAGTTAGCCCTATATAGCTCACAAANTGGTTGAAAGAATGTGACTTAACGTTTATTTTATATTCACAAATTACGAGTAATTTTTTCACAATTTTACCAAAAACGGACCTTTCACAAAATGTCTGGACAGACCCCTGTGACTTCTTACTGTATGTTAATGTGCGACTTCAGCTTAAAGTGCCTTTATCCTGTGGCTCAGTCGCAAATATTGTTTATAACCAATCTGTTAATGGTTTAATATTAACTGAACATGATGTTTTATCAATGGATCCTTTTGATGCAAATGAAAAGACAGAATTGCTGATCAGTTATTCAAGTGATTATATTCAATAGTAAATCAATTCATCTCTTTAAGTAGCTTGTTATCAAGGGCGGTTAATCTATATTACCACTTTCAAATTAATGTTTCAAGTGAATTTAATTGAATTACTTATCAGCCTATAGAAAGTTTTAAATCACTTTTATATGCCATCTTTGTTTTAACCCCTTCAGCTCTGATATCCTAATATTAGACCAAATCTTTACAATGCTTTGTTTTTCTCATTTTTTAGATTTTTAACACCGTGACCTAGTCGGCTAGGTTTCATTATTTATCGAGTAATGTAAAGGGTGTCGTAGTTGTTTCATCCTCGGGTCCAGGTTTTCATTTTCCCTCCCCTTCGACNATAGCTTAATGTACAAGAATATCAAAAAGAATACCTATAACAAAAAAAAAACACATTTATTATTTACACATTTATTATAACTCATACATTCTAGCCATTTTTGTTGATTGCTTTGCTTCATCTTGTTTGATCATGTTTTTTGTGTGAACGCAAGCGTCATGGTTCTTCTTGCGAAATAGCGAAAATGCTTTGTTGAATTTTAGCATTTTTGAGGGGTCTTTTCGCATTTTGCGAAAAAAGCTACCGTAGCGGAAACCCTGTACGCCATTAACTTATTACTTTTGATTGTTTTAATGTCTTGGAACATAATCAAAAATGTAATTATATCTTTCTGAAACATCTATCTTTCTTTTTTAAATTAGAATTAAAATTTGTATAATATTTGAGGTATTGGTTTTAATCTTCAATTCACTATTAATGTGGCATTTTACTAACCTGCACCTGCTGCTTTTTCTTTATTTGAAAAATGTTCCAACTACTGTACACAGTTTCATGACATTTGCTTTGTTATAACCCTTTCAGCTCTGATATCCTAATATTAGACCAAATCTTTACAATGCTTTGTTTTTCTCATTTTTTAGATTTTTAACACTGTGACCTAGTCAGCTAGGTTTCATTATTTATAGAGTAATGTAAAGATGTGTTCTAATACTAATTTGCTACATCCAATTGAATTAAATTCTTACTGTTAGTTTTTAAACTTGTTATATGCTTGAGCATGATGTTAAATCAATGGATCCTTTTGATACAATATGAAAAGATCTTACTGCTGATTCTAGTTTTTGTGAATATTTTCTTAGTTTTGCATGTTTAGATTTTAGAATTTCTTAGTCCCTGTTTACTGCCAATCACATGACAGTGTAGGGTGTTGGAAGGGACGACAGATCATTTCTAGAGCGAATTATATTTTTACACTTTTGTGGTTTCAGAATTTTTTTATTTATTAATCAATTTAAAATTTTAGTTTTATATTACACTTCAAAGAAGTACATATATTGTTTGTTTGTTTTTTAGCTATTTTATAGCTTCAATTCTTTATTTTAAGTTTAAGATCATAGCAGTTTTGGTTATACCTATCGTTTCAATTAATGTTATAGCTTTTTTAAATTGTTTTTTTTGTGGAGAAAATAGTAACTTCAGATATATGAATTATTCAGAGATTGAAAGTACCGAATGTTTAGTTGAACCTATTATCAGGAATGAGATTTTTCCGCTTCTTTTACTTTTGTGTCTAAGATTTTGCTTTTTCGGAAAATTTAGCCATTGAAATAAAAGAATTATATTTATTTCCGATTTTCAAGGATAAACAGAAGATTATCTGTCAATCCTTCCGCATTTTAGCTATTGTCGCCGCTTTTGCGCACCGAAGATACCTGCCTGCCAGATTGCTCGTATTTTCGTAATTCAGGCGTTCCTTCTTCCACGTTGAAAAAAGTGACATGTGTCAGGAAAGAAAAGGTTGATATGTGGTGAAAATATTTATTTGCCCACTCAATTAATCTTGTAAATTTTTATTAATTATGGCTAAACAAAAGCAATATAAACAAGCTTCATATGAATCCATAGCCCGGAATCTGCTAATATCTTGATTCTTATTCATGTGATTTTAATGTCAAGCATCGATTCTCGTATTTACCTAATTTAAAAGTTACACGTTGCGATTCTTATTCACACGATTTAAATATCGTACTTTGAGATTCTTATTACGAGATTTAAAAATTCAATGTAGCAGCTCTTATTTACACATTTTTAATATCCTATGTAGTGATTCGTATTCACACAAGTTTAAAATTCCTTGTTGTGATTCATTTCTGCGGTTATAATATCTATGATTTGGATTTTTTAAAATCTAATATCGAGTTCCATATTTATGCGATTTCAGAATCCATTATAGCGATTTTGGAATCTAAGATCAGTATAAATCACATAATAGTATTTATTTACAGAAAGTGAACGTAAATGTATTTTCTCAGTAGTTTAATGTGCTATACTAAGCAGATTTTCAAGTAATAATTGTCTCCTTTGTGTGAACTGAAGAAAATATAATTTCTAACTTATTTTTTTTATTGATAATTTTACTTTTTTCTAAATGTTAAGTATCGATGTAATCATTCGTATATTCATAAATTAGTACGCATAGTTATTTATTATCCGGAATTCATTATTAAACGATTTCACACACGAAAGATTTACTCGCGTGGAGGTTCAGCTTTTTTGCCTTTTAGTCAATCTCATCCATGAAAATTATTTACTATCGATGTGCCTTTTTTTCTATCAACAATTATTAGCATATATAGGCATATTCAAAACTTACATTCTGTGCTTATGTGAAATTTGTCCTTATTTCTAATGCTGTGTTTGGTAAAGTCAATATATTATATGATATAGTTACTAATTGTATTTTTTCTTTTCTTTGCAGGTCTTTTTGACTAGAAGATGCTTGTATTTTTATACAAATAAAAAAGTTTTTAACAATTTTTGATTTTTCTTTTAAAAAAGTGTATACATTGTTACTGTACAGAATTTTTATACATCGAATATATGTTACTACCATAACTGTCTACTACTGGATTTTGCCAATTTCTCCTGGTTTAATAAAAATTCTGGTTTTTATGCATTTTTAGATATAATAAGTTTCCAAAAGAAATCCCTATTGAAATAGTCTTTTTACTATCTTTGATGGATTAAGTGTCTATACCTATTCAAAATTATGAGTAAACATGATACATCACATTTACGGTTCTTTTCATGTCAATCATAACTGGAAGATATTCAGGGGTGATTGAAGAAATAGCATGGTGTGATTTTTCTGCGAATATCAAGATTTTCAAGACCATTGGATCTCGTGCTTCCGCTAATCAAAGGCTTATAATCCGAGATTTTCGCCGATTCCCGCTAGCGAGGTACTGACGTACACTTGTAGTTTGGTGAATTTTGGCATGCCAAATATTGAAACTGCGTCTGGTTCTCCGCTAATGACTATTCCTTTTCGCACGATTTTACATATCGTGGATGGATTGTCATATTTACCTTGTTTGAGCTGCGCGTTGCGGTTAGTATTCACGAGCCTTTGAACATCCAGCTTGGCAGTGCTTGTAAGAACTAAGATTTTTCATAACTAATTTTTTTTTTCAAATAAAAGCATTTGTTAAATATGAAGCGTGTGGTACATAATTTTATGGATTTTTGCACATGAAATAATCAGGGTTCTTCACTTTTTTCACGATCACCCCTGAATAATGTAGTTTTATTTTGATGACCATGATCCCTAACATTCCCTAGAGTTAAATATTTATGAAATTTATTATTTCGTTGAGTCTACTGGATTTTTCCCCTATTCATGTTTGCAGCTGTACGCTATTAACAAACCTGGTTCTGCATGTGATTTTTGTAAATAAGCTTCTAATGCAGAGAAATAGCTGATTAATTCTTAAGTTTTCATACATCTAAACCCAATAAATGCAACATTAGTTGCTTATTATGAAGAGGATTTATAGTTTTAATGTTAAATAGCTGTAAGAGGAATTTATTGCTACCGGAATCTAATAGATTAAAATGCGTTGCTTAAGTGTTTGTAATTAGAGATTTTGTAATTACTTTTTGTAGCAAGAAGCTAAAATTTAAAGTTTAAAAAGCGAGTACGCGAGTTTTGAATACTTTAATCTATGCCATGTAGAAAAGTCTACAAACATTTTTATCTTTCAAAAAAATAAATAAACATCAGAAGTTTCAAATTTCTGCTACAAGAGTTATCTTTAACCTTAGCAGAATAGGTTCCATAAAAACTTTTTCTAGAATTACTAAGCCTATGCCAGATTAAAAATTATACTTATGCAACCTTAGTGTGCAGCAGCCATGCTTTTGTATTTGTATTAATATTATTTATTCTTGCCTCTTCAAAAATTGTGTTCTCATTTTAAAAGCTTCAGGCCCTTCAATGCATCGTTTCTATATAGTAAGAAAGAGATCTGTTAACGTAGGGAAGTGGTTATTGGCTAAAGGGCTCATAAGCTTCTCTGATTTCATTTAGACTGATAGGAATCATTTTCAAAAAGACTTGTTAATTTGTTGTCCAGAGACTTAGAAATTTTCCTAAGATATAATTCCAAATAAAACTCAGATTAATTTGTTTTTAGTAGAAACCATACCATTTAATATAAAATGGTCATAAAAGTGCCTATTTTTTTATCCCTGAAAATTATATAAAAAATATTTGTATGAACAATATATTCATTTTTGATTTGTTTTTAGCTTAAAGTTTCAAAAAATAAAAGTTTTTAGGAAAATTTAACATTTACGGTTATTATGACTTAATGTTGGTTTTTAGCAATCAAATAAAATTAAAGATTGTGTTTTTCAAACATTAAAAAAGAATTTTAGGAATTTTTTCTTGTGTGATAAATTTCAAAGCATGAAATACAGAGGCCAACGTCACAATCTGGACAGTAGTACTGAGTTTCCTTCTTACATCTCTTATTGTTTTAATCTCTTCTCTAACTATCTACAATTACCTTAAAAATATCCTGGTACTGCTATCTGGTGCGTAAAGTAAGAATAAAATATTTTCCGGGCAAAAGAAATTTATTATTATTGGCATGTTACTGCTGAACACTCCAGCCCGGAAATATCACGGGAACGAGAAGGAAGGGGTTAAAAACCCTTAAAGGTGTTTTTGAAAAGCGCTTGGTTTTCCCTTTTCGAAATTGAAAATTTTCTTTTCTTTACCATGTTGATTTTTGCCACGCATTATGCAAAAGCGTGGTTCTTATCAACGTTTTCACGAAGCATTTCGGCATACCGTCATTCCGTATCGTATGAAAACGCCTATCATTTTACATGTTTGCTGGTCCGCATATACTGAGCTGGATTCAGTGGGAATTATTCTTGCCCTTTCATGTGCAACTTGTTGGCTGCATTTTGCAAGCGATTCTCAATTTCTGGCTTCATTTTTCTCCCTCTGAAATCGAGCCGAAAAATATTTCTATCTTGGCTAATGTAATCAAGAAAAAGGGTTCCTTGACAGAAACTAGTTATTTTTTCATGATTATGTAAAGTCTTTGAAAATTATTTTGTTAATGTATATAGTGCTTAAAATATTTTTTAAGTGCTTAAAAGGTGCTTATTTTTTGCTGAAAGATTTGGCTACTCACCCGGAAGCACTCACGGAAATGCTCACGGTTTCGGCACCGCTTGGCATTCTTGGCGGANGCGGTGTGAAGATAGAAGTGAATAAGAAAGAAATTTTTAACTAGAATAGAACCATCATTTTCCTACTCAATCAACGTAATAGGGTTGCACGTTGTAGCAAGATTTGACGCATAGATCGGGTTGGGTTACCATATTCTCAATTTTGCTGTTTTCAGAGAGCTCGACCGCGCCAAGCGGTGCCGAAACCGTGAGCATTTCCGTGAGTGCCACCCGGAACTACAATCAAACCAACTGCCCATACAATTTTTATACTTAGCAATAAGGTTTAAAGCTTTCAGGGACAGACAATAAATTACGAAAGAAAAGTATTTTAGAACACCCTATTCCAGAAAATCAAGCAGTTAGCTTGTAACTTTTACTTAGGTTGTTATTTGCAATAACTGCATAAAATTTCATAAACCTAGCTTAAATATTTTTGTTGAGATATGCACATTATAAAAAAAAATATTTACAAGATTATTAATTTGAAATTTAAAAAAAAAAAAAAATTCCTATGCAAGATATGAGCATTGCAAGTAGTTCTTATGCACTGCGCATGCGCGAAATTATCTTGTAGTGAATCGTATTTGGTAAGTTATGAAAAAGGCATGATTTTAATATCTCAAAAATTTTAGAGTTTCAAGTACTTTTTTAAAAAAGAGATCAAAATGAGAAGTTTTCTACAAATTTTATTTTGTACCATAAGACAAGATTTAATGACAAATGATAATACGTAGCAATAATCATCCGGACACCAAACTGTGATAGTACAAAGCAGTGTTTCCCAAACTCATGTACCCTTTCTAAATTTTTCGTAACGCTGTGTACCACTAATAAAAAAAATGAATGTATTTTTTACTGTAAAAAAATTGCACGCCAGTTAAAAACCACAACTTTCTATTGACACCACTAATTATTAACTGTTAACTCTGAAAAAATAACCAATAGAAAAATACGTAATCGTAAATTTTCATGGCTAGCTTTGTTTTTAAATAAATTTTTTAAATATTTTCCTTTGTTGCAAGATATTTAGCATAAGAACGCGTACCCCCGCTAAATTGTTCCCGTACCCCTGGGGGTGCGCGTACCACACTTTGGGAAACACTGGTATAAAGGAAAGAAAACATTGTTTTAATGAGGATGTTCTCCCACATTGCCGATGTCATTTTTTAGTAAAACTTTTATGATTCAGAATGAAATTTGTTTAAGACAGTTTTTAAGGAAATTTTTTCAGACATCAAAACAAATTGGTAATTATTTTTTAATTGCTGAAATTTTTTTTAAAATTTTATTGAATATTTTTAAAGTTATAGCAAAAATGAAAAACTTAAGACCAAAAAAATAAATTTCTTTTAAAAATGTCCGCGTCTTATTCAAGCCAGGTTTATGAAATTTTATGCAATTATTGAAAATAACCTAAGTAATCTGTATAAGTTACACTCTTATTGCTAGATTTTTTGGCATAGTGTTCAAAAACGCTTGTTTTCTTTTGTAATTTATTTCGTTCCCTTAAGCTTCTCGAAGTTTTAAAGCGTATTGTTAAGTATGAAAAATCGCATGAACTAATTGCATCTAAAATAACAAAATAGTCCTTCAAGTATTTCTTGAGAATTTCAAAAACTGAGAGTGCCTCTTCCATTTTTGTAGGGTACTGTATATATATACTTTTATGTATTTAATTAAAATCAATTTGAATATTAAATTCTCCTGTTTGAAAATACTTATATTTAGAACTAATATATGAATATTCATACGTTAATTTATGTACAAACCCCAGTGGTTACGGAAGTTATTCATTCTCTGCGCAAACTATATATTAAACAAGAATTTAGACACCACACCCATCAATCAACTTCATTTTATTCTTCAACACGCTCACTTTTCATTTCAACACATCGCTTATGTTTTGTTTCAAAGCGTGCTCACATCCCAGCAGGGGAGGGAAAACCTTTATTTCAAGGTCGTCAATAAAATATCGCGGTTTTCTTTTTCCTTTATTACGATTAATTTAGGGAGAATTTTGTTAAACATCTATTAATTAAGTCTAGGCTTAAGGTTACAGTTTGTGGATAAAAATAAATGTTTCATGGATGGGGTATACTTAAAACGATGTCCTGGAGCGATATTTACCAAAATCAATGTAATCTTACAGGGAAATTTTTGCTAACTTTATTAGAGTTTAAGGGTTCAATGAAGTTTTATGCAGCAAATTTAAGGATGCTAAATATCACTTCTTTTTTAATTATTTTCTTCACCTGCTAATGTGAATATTTTATGTATGCTCAAAATTTCTGTCAAAACACCGTAACAATTTTTAAATCTAGAATGATCGTTTATTATTATTATTTTTAAAATTTGACTAAGCTGGCAAAAATCTTGTAATTTGTCTCATTAAATTTTAACTATATAAATGATATACGAAGCTCAATTTTAACATTCAAAATAAAACGTTTAAATTATGCATTTAAAATAATTAAATAGCGCAATATAAGGTTCAGTTACTTAAATACAATAAAAATAAAATGATTCATAAATGTCTTAACATAGTTCGTCTAAACATTTTTATTCATTGTTTTATGTCAATGATCAAAGTAAAAGCCGAAATATGAAATTTATCAGTTTTTGTTTCCATCTCCCATGCTTGCTCATGTTTTTTTTAAAATAAAATAAAAATTTTGGTGAAGGGGGAAAAAATAGTCTATGAGTGAATCTACAAGGACGGAAAAGGGTCCTCAACTTCTTGTAGCCATCGTAGTACCAGGTTACCATACGTTACATTTATTAAGACTATGGGGAAAGAAATCAAAAAATGCGAGTGTCAGTTCCTCTGCTACAATTCAAGACTAGGTAAAATTTGATATGCTTTGTGGAAGAAGGTGCCAAATGGCATTATGAAAATGCGCGAAATTTTATGATTAAAAACATGTTATATTCAGCTGCATACATAAAAATGAAATTTTACGTAAATACCCTCCTGCTGTTGTTATTTTTTCGCTAAAGANTCAATGTAATCTTACAGGGAAATCTTTGCTAACTTTATTAGAGTTTAAGGGTTCAATGAAGTTCTATGCAGCAAATTTAAGGATGCTAAATATCACTTCTTTTTTAATTATTTTCTTCACCTTCTGATGTGAATATTTTATGTATTCTCAAAATTTCTGTCAAAACACCGTAACAATTTTTAAATCTAGAATGATCGTTTATTATTATTTCTTTTAAAATTTGATAAAGCTGGCAAAAATCTTGTAATCTGTCTCATTAAATTTTAACTATATCAATGTTATACGAAACTCAATTTTAACATTCAAAATAAAGCGTTTAAATAATCCATTTAAAATAATTAAATAGCACCATATAAGGTTCAGTTACTTAAATAAAATTAAATTTTACGTTAACACCCTCCTGCTGTTGTTATATTTTCTAAACCTGATGTTACATAAATTCTTAAAAAAAAAAATTAAAAAAACTCTTAGAATCTTCTTCACTATGCTCTTCATTTGTATTCTCATTTTTCTATACCACTGCTTAGCGTTTTTAAAAACTGCTTAAAGGTGCTTGTTTTCGTTTTTTAAAAGCCCTTAACGGTGCTTTTTTCATTGGGTGTTTTTAGAAAGTGCTTAATTTTCCCTTTTTCAAAATTTGATTTTTCCTTTACTATGTTGATTTTCGCTTCGAATTATGCAAAACGACACAGTGCACATTGTTCTATTCAACGTTTTCACATTTCATTCAACACCAATCTATTTCGGCGTATTGTCAGTCCGTAGCGTATGAAAACAACATTCGTTTCACATGATTCAAAATTTCACGAATTTTGACTATTGTCAAAAACAATACCAAAAGTTCTTTTTTTTTTTCTTTTTTGACATGACTGTTAAAACAAGATAAAACCGTCAATTGTCAAAAACTTTCCAACCCTGCCTAATTATGATATATTTTTTAAGTGCTTAAATATATTTTTTGAGTGCTTAAAAGGTGCTTATTTTTTGAAGAATAATTTGGCTACGCACCCTGCATTATCATTCCAACAGGATCATTGATTTTTTTATGAATAACCCCCTCACCACACGAAACATACCGCAGATAAGGTGGTATGTCCACCGTTTCCTCTCGGAAATGTGTTGTGATAACAAAGGAAATTCAGAGTGAGAAAACGAATTGTTTAGAAATCATATCATTATGCATCATCTTTGTATGGGAGAAGAAGGATTTAAAAATGCAGCCGCCCACTACAGATTACGCAGGCATCACTTGGAAATTTAAAGAATAGTTCCCATATCTCTCCCTCCATCTCTTCTTTGGCAGCATTACAAGCAAAATATTTTTGTAAAAACTGTTATAAATATCTATATATTTGACATAGAACTTATGAAACTCTAAATTTAATACATAAAATTCTATTGTTTTCTTAGAGGTTGCTTAGTTTAGTTTTTTAATGTTTCCTTTTTTAAGTCAATATGAAGTTTATATTGGTTGTTGATTTTCATTAAAATGTGCTCATCTAGATGCATTTTCTTTGTACTGGAAACTAGGTCTGTAGTTTGCTGTAAGTAAATTCGTTTTCCCAATGGCGGACTGACACTTGCAAGTGCGCCAGATGCTTGAAATCATTGATTACCTAATTGTAATAATATAGAATGATCGGTCGAGATTTTACTCTAATTAACCTAGATCATTATTTTAATAGGCAGTATGAATTTAATATTAGGAATCTATGTTCCTCATGTTAAAGGTTGACTTATCTTCTTTTTTTTAAATTTCGAATTCTGTTTAATTTTGCTACCTCAATATACAGAAACAATTTAACTGATTTTCACTAAAATGGAAGCTTCATTTTTTTAAAAGGCTCAAATAAGATAAGCTAAGTTATTAATGAACAGGGGTGATTGTACCTCGAATTCCGTGTTTTTCGTATCCTTCTTCTGGGTCTAGTAACTCGAAGCAGGCCAAGCGATTTTTTTGCTCATATCGCAGAATTCCGCTTTGCCTCAAGACCATTAGTTTAGACTTCCTCGAATCAAAAACTTATAAGCCGACGAAATTTTGAATTCGATTTTTTTATTTAATTTTTTTTGACGAATTTTCGCCGTTATGAATATTTGGAACTGCGCCGAAATCTACTAAATATCGCAATTCTTATTCTCGCGATTTTAATATTAAACACCGATTTTCGTATTTACTTGATTTAAAATTTACATGTTGCGATGCCTGCAAGTGACGCCATCTTATGTTAACACTCGCGTGACTCACTTTATAGAGGTATACAATTAAATCTGATTTAAAGCACATGGTTATGCATACTCACTTCACTTCTCTAGTTGCAAGTACCCAATTGCGAGTTTTAATCCATTGAAAATCCGAAACCATTGAAAATCCAAAAAAAATCCGTTTTTCATACGGCTTCACCGAAAGAACCAATTCAAAATTTCGAACGAATTTTAGGACCAGGCGCTAAATTTGCCTTTGCAGCCACTGTCCAAATTCAGGTTCTAGAGAGAGAGGCAGACACACATACTCTTCATTTTATTATTATAGATAATTATAATTATTGTTGTTATTATTATTATTTTTTCGTAAATGGGGATTAAATTTCTTTACTTATAAAAAGGGCAGCGATGCTTTACTCTAAGTTTATTAGTTTTTTCAAAGCAAAACTTGGCATAATTATAAAATTGAGAAAATTATTATTCATTTATTTTGCTCGTTTTTTATTGAAATCATTAGTTACTTTTATTGTCAGAATAAACAACCTTCAGTCAGTAGTTAAGAGTTAGTTACTCTTTTGTGAGAGACAAAATAACTGAATAAACTATTAAATATAAATAGTGAATTCCATGAGAGCGTCTTGTATAAGATGTCGGATATATGAAAATATTTTTATTTTCGAAAATATCTATTTTACATACATAATACAAAAATACGCATACTACAATTACTAATTCATATTGCTTCTTTGTATATCAATGAGGCAAAATAAATCAATTAAAAAAAACCAGTCACCAAAAATTTTTAAGTTTAAAGTTGAGAAAAAAAAAGTTTGACGGAAATGAAATTCTCTTTGCTTTACTTGCTTATGAAATATTATACCATCTGGAATTGTGGATATCGCATTTCAATGTCATTTCATTCAATTCAGCACTTGATGACACGTTCAGCGGAAGAAAAAAATAATTTTTTTGTTGTTGCATTTTTAGCAGGAAATCGTGATCACGATTTAAATACTAGTATATCATTGTTATAATGAAATTCATATTTTGTTATTATCATAAATTCCGTTATTTATGCCATGGGTATACTTTGATGAATCATTATCTCAAAATGATTGTGGTATTACATCATTTGTAAAAAAAAGTTACCTGATTTTGAGCAATTGTAGAGTATAGTTTGGAGATCAACAAAACTCATAAAAAGTGAAATAAATACTGTTACTCTGCATAGTTGACTCATGTAGAGCGATTCATACAATGTCCAGGTTAATTTTCAAGTTTATTATTGAGCACCATAATAGTAAAATCAGGCAGGCGTAATCTTTATTTTATTCACTACTAATGATGCTTCCTTACTTTTTAAATATTTACATCTTTAGACAAGCACACCCAAGCACAAGTAGTAAAATTAGGCAAGCGTAATCTTTATTTTATTGTCTACTAATGATGCTTCCTTACTTTTTAAATATTTACATCTTTAGACAAGCACACCCAAGCACAAGTAGTAAAATTAGGCACGCGTAATCTTTATTTTATTGGCTACTAATGACGCTTCCTTACTTTTTAAATATTTACATCTTTAAACAAGCACAAGTAACAAAATTAGGCACGTGTAATCTTTATTTTATGTTAAAAAATTTGTACCTTTTGCGCAACATAAAATTTTTTTCAGGGAGACATTGCTTAATTGTACGTGCCTCCCATACGTGTTGAGGCTTGCGCGTTCTGTTGACGTAGCCTGTAAAGGCTACACTCTCTCTGCCAGTGGATAACAGGGGGTCGTGAGTTCAATCCTAGAAACCGACTAAACAACTGGCTTGCTTATACAATAAGGAGCACGTTAAATCTGGCATGGTTAAAAGTCCTCTTGATGGTATTAGTGTATCAGCTATGCATCCTGTAGTTGCACAGAGGAGCACCAATTCAAGCGTCATTGTTTGACGGGTTGAAATTATCCATGGCTGTTAAAAGATAAAACCTTAAAAACTGGACTTAGGTCCTTAGTCTTGTTTGGGAGGTGTGTGTTAGGGCTTTTTCAACAACACAAAGGCTCTAATTCTGGGGAGGGGAAAGGCATGCTAGTTCATTTTCCAAACTTTGTTTAGAAGTAAAAAATATCGTTTTACATTGCTTTTTACTTTTATTGAGCAACATTTCAAAACCGATTTACTATTATCTTACAACTTTTAGCTTATTTATTGTAGTTAGTCAGTATTTAATTTAGTCTAAAAAAATTTATTACTTACTATAGTTTATAAAAAATTAATAACGAACTCTTAAAACAAATTCAGTTGNTATTTTTTTTTTTTTTTAACTTATGTCATATTTTGCTCATTATATTTTTACTTCATAGCATTTCATTCATTTTCGTAATAACAGCATATTTTTTTCTTTGTTGTTCTTACTTTTTAATGGCTCATTTTTATCCTTAAAATGATTTTTCTTTTTGTTTTTATTTACTTCTAAAAATTGTATTAAAATTGTATTAAGGATATCGACGACTTTTGGGATGAATCTGCGATAGAAATTAAACATGCCTAAAAATCTGCGAAGTTGTGTTAAATTGGGAGGTTGAGGGAATTCTAATATGCATTGTACGCTATCGGGTAGAGGTTCGATTCCTAATTCTGTTATTTTAAAGCCTAAGAAATTTAAAGAATTTTTACTGAATGTACATTTTTCAACATTGATACAAAGACCATATCGTTCTAATCTTGCAAATAAATTCTTAAGGTTTTGTATATGCTCACGATGATTTTTAGACGCGATTAATGTGTCGTCGACAAATGCATAAATATTAGGTAAATCTCTAGTGACTTCGTCAATAAATCTGTGGAATGTAGCTGCTGCGTTGCACAGTCCGAACTGCATGCTTGTACTTTCGAATAGTCCAAAAGGTGTTAATAAATTTTCTTAAGTTGTAACAGTTGTACAAATGGCCTATTTATGAATGTTGTCAGGGTTAATTGGAATCTGGTGATAGGCCTTTACTAAGCCAATGTGACTGAAAATTTTGGCGCCATGCAGTTCAGATGTGAAATCAGCTACACAAGGAATGGGATATTTTTTCCCCTCACCGTTTGTGCATTTAGTGCCCTAAAATCACCAACTGGCCTCCACTCCAGTGTTCCCTTTTTTGGGACCATGTGAAGTGGGGATGCATAATTACTTCTAGATGATCTTATGTGCCCTAACTCCATCATTTTTTAAAATTCTGTTTTTGCAATTCTTAGTCTATCCGGAGCTAATCTGCGAGGTTTCGCTATTACTTAAGGACCTAATGTATTTATAAAATGAATGGTGTTATGTTTTACGGGTTGATTGGGATCTGGTAATTTAGTAATAGTTTTCTGATTTTGCAATTTTTAGTCTATCCGGAGCTAATCTGCGAGGTTTCGCTACTACTGGAGGACCTACTGTATTTATAAAATGAAGGGTGGTATGTTTTACGGGTTGATTGGGATCAGGTAGTTTAGTAATTGAGGGAAATTCTGCTAAAAGTGAATGAATAACGGAATGTGTTTAATGAGTGGGAGACTTTATTTACTTCACCGGATTTTTTTTGAGCAGTTTATTTTTAAGCAAATCAACTATTTAATGTGGATCATCCATCAATATTAGCAAGTTCTTATCACGTCCGGGTCACCATTGAAGTGTTGTTTTATCACCTTAATACAAGAGGGACTTATTCAGAAGGTTAGCAAATATTTATTCACCATAGCTGTTCTATTTTTCATCCAGACTGTAGTATTATTCTTAATCGATAATGAATCGATTAAGCAAGATGATTATAAATTATTTCTTGTATGTTGGATAATGGCAACAGTCTGGATGAAAAATAGAACAGCTATGGTGAATAAATATTTGCTAACCTTCTGAATAAGTCCCTCTTGTATTAAGGTGATAAAACAACACTTCACACACATACTCTTCATTTTATTACTATAGATAATTATTGTAATTATTATCATTATTTTTTCGTAAGAGGGGATTAAATTTCTTTACTCTACTTATTAGTTTTTTCAAAGCAGAACTTGGCATAATTATAAAATTTAGAAAATTATTATTATTTATTTTTATTATTATTTTTTTGCTCGTCTCTTATTGAAATCATTAGTTACTTTTATTGTCAGAATAAACAGCCTTCAGTCAATAGTTAAGAGTTAGTTACTCTTTTGTGAGAGGCAAAATAAGTAAATAAACTATTCAATATAAATAGTGAATTCCGTGAGAGCGTAATATATAAGATGTCAGATATATGAAAATAGTTTTATTGTCGAAAATATCTATTTTACGCACGCATAATGCAAAAATACGCATACCACAATTACTAACTCATATTGCCTCATTGTATATCAGTGAGGCAAAATAAATCAATTAAAAAAAAAAACTGTCAACAAAATTTTTAAGTGTTAAGTTCAGAAAAAAAAAAGTTTGACGGAAATGAAATACTCTTTGCTTTACTTGCTTATGAAATATTATACCATCTGGAACTGTGGATATCGCATTTCAATGTCATTTCATTCCATTCAGCACTTGATGACACGTTCAGCGGAGAGAAAAAAAATTCTTTTTTGTTGCATTTTTAGTAGGAAATAGTGATCACGATTTAAACACTAGTATATCATTGCTATAATGAAATTCATATTTTGCTATTATCATAAATTCCGTTATTTATGCCATGGGTATACTTTGATGAATCATTATCTCAAAATGATTGTGGTATTACATCATTTGTAAAAAAAAGTTACCTGATTTTGAGCAATTGCAGAGTACAGTTTGAAGAATATGTTGGGTGTTCAATCTAAATGAATTCTTGCTATCTTTATGAATAGTGGAAAATGTTCCACTTACCTTTAGACCGCCAATTTTATTATTCATAAACCTTTATTGATGGTTTTAATTACAAATAGATGAAGATGAATTTACATTAAATGATAAATGATGATTATAAAGTGATGAAAATATTGAGTCAGTGGCGTACGCAAGGGAGGGGTTTAGGGGTTTGAACACCCCCCTTGAGCTCCGACAAAATGGCAAAAATAAACATTTTAGTAGAAATTATGCGGGTATAATTTTTTAAGACAATATATTTTTATTTGCCTTATGCCTACCTTTTTATCTCACGGTATTTCTCAGAATACTGAAAAAAACATTTCCTATAATAGGGTTGTACTTTTAAAACTAAATTCACGTGATACTGTTATGGACTGGTTCCTTTCTGTTCTGCCAGTCGTGATAGTTTTCGAGACTGGCTGTCATTCGCGAGGTTCTGGAATCTTATAGACTTTCTGTCGTCTTTGAGACAATTCGAGAATTTTGGAGATGCGGTGAAAAATTATATAAAAGGGGGAGCGGAGTACAATGTAAGTTTTTCTGTTGTACAGAAATGTGATACTTCCGTTGAAGAAAACGTTTCTATATAACAAAATCTGATGAATGTGAAAGTGGCCCTCAAAGTGTTACTTCCCACCCATATGACATTGGACTTTTTTCAGAAGATATTACATGCGAGAAGATATTACATTATGTTCTTAAACTTAAAAAATCAAATCAAAATTTAACTAAACAATGTTGTCTAAATAAAAAGTCAAAATTGTCTA
>NC_092208.1:41223233-41234121 GCF_043381705.1 Parasteatoda tepidariorum | reverse complement strand
CAACTAGTATTTGTCTTTCTCGAGGAGCAGACATATGGAATCTAATATAGGTGAATTGTACTTCACATGAGGCTGACTACGCGTTTTAAGTTCCAACGAACCGATTTTTCTGCCGGCTCGAGTTCTAACATAATTTACTGCGTATGGAAAAGTTGCACACATACAATGTCATTGTAAATAATGGTGAAATTATTAAATGTATAAAATGGCTACTGCCTTTTTGAGTTATTTGTAAACATTTTTTATCCCAAAATGGCAACTAAAAAACGCAAAGTTGATGTAGAGTGACGTGCACTCAATGATGAATTGACTTTATTTTATTTCAGAAGTTTTTACTCGGCCCACCAAACTCTTTTTTCTAGATTTTTGGCCCACGATCCAAAAAGTTTGCCCATCCCTGCCCTAGCATCAATGGAACGAAAACGAACTGCGCAAGAGCAGTTACTCAGTAAGTCAGGGATGTTTTATAGTTTTGATGATAGTCAAGTTCGATGGAGATCCTCGATAGAATTGTCGATAAAAATATATATTTTTTATATGTGGCATTTTAAATAAATTTTTCTTTTTTTGTAATCAAGTCCAGTCAGTATTTATGATTGGAATATGTTACAGTTTTAAGAATTTTTTTTTTCTCAAAAGTTATCATTATTATTATTATTATTATTCTGTTCGATTCAAAAAAAAAATTTTTAAGCCTCAACTGACAAAGCTTGATTAAAATGACTCTATCTTAACAGTTTACTGGGGCAACCTCAAATATGGTAATTAATTATTAGCTATTAATTAGTGCATTTAGTATCATTATATTATTTTGATTAATAAAGTTATTAATAAATGTATCTATTAATGCACCAATTAGTGCACCTTAAATCAATCGATCATTCCGGCGAAATCAAACTTTTAAAAATACGACTTTTTTAAAATACACTCCGAACAAAGGCTCTATCTCCAACTTTCTACTAAATGTTTTTCGTAGCTTTTTTGAATGTCTAACAATCTGCTTTTTTTATGACATCAGAAACCCCTAAATCCAAAGCAGTTATGGGTTACATTGAAATTTTTACGGGCACTATATCTTAACGGTAAGGAGAAAGAATTTGATGAAAAAAATGAAAGTTTTCCTTATTTCCTGACAAGCTTATTTATAGGACTTTCTAAGCAATAAGGACGGAATATTATTCATACACTATTAAGGCAATATTAAAAAATAATAATAGCACAGATAATTATTTTTAATTTTTAATCCAGAATAAAAATATTTAGTAAAAAATCCCGTGACTTGGGATATCCCAATTATATATTACTGTCTTGTTGACTTCTTAAAGTGTGATTTCCCGAATTTCGATTTCATTAACAACAGTAATGTGGTATTCAGGAATAAAAAGATAAATAAACAAATGTCTTTCAATTACATTTAAAAGGAAACTATTGAAATAGATATCAAATGTTTACTTAAGTTGCTCACTCAATACCTTCTTGAAAGTGTCATTTTTTATCATTTTTCTTCTTTTTTTTTCTTCTCTTTCTAGAAAAAGAATTTTTTTTTTTAAATTATCAGAATGAAATATTTTCTTTAAAAAGGAAACTTTCCTTATGATTTGTTTTAAGTCAACTTCCGTTTCTTCATCCTACGCTTATCATTTATCTCTACAAGTTAAGTATTTTAGTACTAAAGTATTATTTTGTATTATAAGTATTAAAATTAAATTTTTAAGTTTATTAGAAATTATTTTTTAAAATCTTATTTTTTATTTTACAACCGTCGTTGAACACCCGACCCAATCTTTTTGGGTTTACGACTACTAATGTTCAATTCGATAGCCTTTTAATTTAGAACCCAATCCAGAAGACAAGGGAACTCATTTATCAAGTATTGGGAGAAATTTGCCTTCGTGGGGGACTTTTTGATGGAACTAACCAGCATTTGTGTTGCATGGGGAAGAAGACCACGAGAACCTCAGACGGTTAGCCTGACGGCAAGGGGACTCTAACCCATGATCCGTCTACCATTGAGGATACTTCACGTCAGCACTGTGGTCGGTGCAAGTCGGATGCGGAATTCGTATCGACCAGCCATCGCTAGGATTCGAACCCGGTTGATCTCATTGGAAGGCAAACGCTCTATCCCCTGAGCCACCACGGCTCTTTGAAAATTTATAGTTTATATTTCAGAGCAAACTTGTCGAACACGTGAGTCACATGTGGCTCGTCGACCAGGAACTGATTAAAGGAGGAATAGGGGGCAAGTGCCAAGGGACCCCAGGAGCCCACCTTAATATAAGAATAAATATTTTTTTTTTATTATTGTTATTAGTTTGGCCTTTAATTTGAAAGGGCTCCCAAGTTTTTCGTTTATTTTTTTAATAATAATTTTATGAAAAAAATTATTATACTTCAAATAAACTTGATAAATAGTACTTTTTGTTAAATAAATAATTCTGACGCGTGATTTTTCAGAATGCTATATAGATGCCTTAGTAAAATAAAGCATTATCGCAACAGCCCGAATGAGACAGGGGGGTTAAGGCTACACAATTTTGATACCAACAGCATAATTGTGACAATGTGGTCAGCATTGGACACAAGTAGCCTTTACTTCCCAGATGGTACCCATCGATCTGTTTCTGGGTGGGCACAGGGTTTTCTACATAATTTTTGGCATTCTCTCACAATTGTTACTCTATCAATTTATTCATAATATTTTATTCATAGTTTACCTAAATTAAATTTTGAATTTTAAATGATATATAGTACTTCTAATGAAAGTTTTAGGTCATTAACAATTTGTTGTTATCTAAAAAATTATTGTCTACTATATTTCTATTAAGAACCATCATATTGCGATTAAGAACCATTCATGTCAACTCTCGACTTGTTGACACTTTTAGAGGGTCCCCAAGTGGCTTTGCACCCAGCTGCCCAGTATCCCGAGAACTGTAAATCAGGGCTTGACTTCGACTAGACGTCAGTGTTCCTCAAAGACTAATGAAAATGAATTTTTCACATAGTGCTTTGCCCTATCTTATTTGCAGACGAAATAATGAATCGTTTTGAAAAGCAAATACTTTAAGATTAAGAAACTTAAAATTACTAAGATGTATAATAAAAATATACTGGGAGTAAGATAGAATAAATATAATTAATATCTGAAAATAGTTCGAGAATTATTGAATGTCAAACGAGTAAAGAAAAAAAAAATTTAAATGACGCTCTACAGCCTACAGAAATGCAACAACAGAGTTCAAATTTGACTTGTTGAAAGGGCCGTTTTTATTAATAAACACAACACTAGTTTTTTTTAAATTAGTTTTTTTATGTTCGAAATTCATTCCAATTTGTTTAAAAATTATTTCAAATGTAAGTGCCTTTTTGATAATTCTCTTTCTCTCTCACTCTCTCTCTCTCTATCTCTTTCTTTTTCTCACTCTCTCTTTCTTTCTTTTCGCTTTAAATAATAATTATCCTTTCATTGTAGTTGAAGACTTCAAAATTGTTATAATGATATATGTCTCATTAACGAATAGAATCATTTCTCATTTAATTTTTTCTCATTGAGTCACACAACCTATATTCTTAAATTTAAATATCCTACATACAAGTTTTCCTAAATACAATATATTATTTTTTAAATCCTTGTAATCATTCATTACTTTACGATTTATATATAAACACAATGTTCTTACATAAAGTTATAATAAATACACATTTTATTAATAAAAGGTTTTTCATTATTTTTAAAATCTACTTTCAAGAAGAAAACAATGATGAATAAAAAGTAATCACGGAGGCTGGAGCGAGCAGGGGAGTTTTAGTATATTAAAAAGGTCTTAATCGAATATCAATTTGCCTTCGTGTATGTCTGTTCGGGTGGAATTTTGTAATCGAATTTTAAAATAACTTCCCGACTAACTACAGACTTCAAATTTGGCACATAGTTCAGAATTGGATGACAATGCATGAAAATGACGAGAAAAAAGACATACAAAATAATGTAAAACTAAAATGAAAGAAAAATTATTATTTTCACGATTGTCTTTTGTTGTCGATTCGATTATTTCAAATTAATGTCACATGTCAGTTTAAAAGTTTTGTGTACAGTGAGTGAAAAAATTGAGATTTTGGAAATGAGAAGAAAAAAAATAAAAATAATATTTTTAAAAACCACGTGGAGAATAATAATTAAAAAACAAAAATTTGAAAAACGAAAAACGTGGGGAACATGAAATACATAACAGTACATATACACATACATATACACATTTTCTTACTCATACACATGCACAGCCACATATACATCCACATACATATGCATATACACAAACATATTCCACATCCACATTCAGATACAATTACAGATATACATACACATATTCTCAAGAGCACACATACACACACTAATATAACATTACTGTTATGTATTTCATGCGCCCCACGTTTTTCGCTTTTCAATTTTTTTTTAATTATTATTCTCCACTACAAAAACGTGGTTTTTAAAAATATTATTTTTATTTTGAATTTTTTTAAACACATTTCAGAAGTTTTGGGGCTTGTGTTTCTGGTAAAAATCAACTGATATCTCCATTATTTAATTTCATCTCCAAAGCAATAGAAATAATAACAAATTACACTAATAAATTTACGAAATTGAATTTTGTGTTTATTATTAAATTAGCTTCCATTATTCTAAAAAGAGGTCGACTTCGATTTAATAACAAAATATAAATTTTGGCGAATTTGGCGAGCGCGTTGTGTAAAAACAAGATGCTGGCAACCTATCCTATTCGTGAGCCTCTTAATCCATAGTTTGTGTTTTCCCCCACCCTTATCAAACGTCGTACGTAATATAAACAGAAGCAAAGATCCCGCATCCTTTTAAACTCTTCAGATCACTTCAATCTCAGACCAGAAATCGTTTTCTCTTACTCGTTATACTCATCCATACAACAAGTAAGTACACGTTATCGTCTGATTTTTATTTTACATGACATTTAAAATATGTATTAGAAATTGATTTAAATGAATCATTTTTTATTCTTAAATATAAAGAATAGAATGTTATGTCTTTCATAGTTTTTAAAAAAATTTAACTATGGTATTTAACGCACTCTTAATGTATATTTCTTGAATCTCTTTTTATTTAAATATCAATCGTTTGATATCGGAAAATATATTTTTCTCTCTTTTATTTTTTTACTCCTTTAATATAAATTTTCTTTAATCTTTTATTTGATTTTTCTTAATAATTATTTATGACGATTAAAGAAATAAGCTTTATAAAATAATTTTTTTAAGTTCTAATGATTGCGGTAACTCTGTTGCTTTTTTCCCACAAACAATTTGAGGTTTGGAATTTTCGGAATAATTAAAAAAAACTTAATAAAAGTACACATGTTGAAATTGATGGTATGAACGGCTATTCGACAGTAAAGAAAAGTTTAAAAGAAATATCTATACTGTAGTTTAATTTAATATATGCACAAAATACCACACACATACACATCACTCAACTATGGCCAAGCACCTAGCCTCATTTTTAAGACTTTGTCTTTTAACTGCCATGGTAGGATTGCCAAGGTAATTTTGACTCAGGTCAGACGACGTGAACAGTGCCTGAGCTGGTACTCTTTTTTTCCAAACTTCCACTGAAACAACAAGAGGACTTTCAGCCACGACTTATTCAATGTACATACACGCCGGTTGTTTTGTGTTTAACCACCAAACGAACGAGAATGTATTCCAAAACTTAATATTGATACTGCTTCTGGCGTATTTTGATCTTATTTTTCATTTATTTTAAGACTAATTTAAGGTTTTAAGTTATTATAGTTTTAAATAAATAATTAAAAAAAATAATTAGAAATGAATAATTTTAAATAAACAATATGAAATAAATGATTTAAAAAAATTATTTTAAATAAATAATTGTAAATTTTTTATTTAAGCTGCAATTAAAGTAGTTTTATGATTTTTCAAAAACTCATCGCGTATATTACTGAAATTAGTACCAGTTTCATTTGATGATTTGTTCTAAAAAGACATGCACACAAAATAACACATTTTTCTCAAAATAACACTAAGTAACTACTGCTCAAAAAACCGGAATTTTGATATAAATATTTCTTACCCTTTTTAAAAAAATTTATTGGGAACGTGAAGATCCGATAATTAGATCAAAAGTTATTCAGGGTGGTCCATTTTTTTGCTCACTGTACAGTCAATTTTTAGAACACGATTCTTTAAAACTAAGTTTTTAGCATTTCGGGAACAGGGATTCAACTTTACAGTACATTTTTTATTAAAATCAATTTAATGTTCAGTTACTTTATTCTTCTTACTGATTATTAATGAGCTCACTCTCATGCTATTTAAACCATTTTAATTCATTAGAGTATAACTAAAAGCAGTTTAAAGAATTTCAATTTATTCCGATATTTCCAATTGTTATGTCGCCTGCTAATTGTATAATCTGGCTCTTAGCAAGGATCTCTATCATACCATGCTACTTGGAAAAAAAATCTCCAGGATTTTCTAATCAGTCCAAACTTAGGCGAATTGCAAAAAGTACACTTGCCTTTAAGCAAAGTAGAAAATATATCATTCATTGATAATGAACCTAATTTATTTCATATAATTTTCAATAAGTTCAGAGTAGTGCAGGCTAATTGTAATAGCCCCATGGAGATTTATTGCGATTAACATGCGTGATTTGAGTCTGACTGAGTTTGCTTCGAAAATTTCCTCATTAGTCTAAAGGCATACAAGCTAATTGTAATAAACCTAAAAATAATTTCGCACCGATCAGAAAATACTGAAAACTTTTTTAATTATCTGGGCGCATTGAAAAAAGACGACGAAATTGTAAAGAGCTAAATTTTTCAATTAACCTGCGATAGGCAAACCACTCAGTAACTAATGATTGCTCAGTTTCGAATTGAAAAAATAGGAAATTCGAAATTTTATTACATCCGAAAAATATATTTTCCCTTTCTTCTTATGTTTTAGGCCATTTACCACCAGAGATTCACCAGTTTAATATTAAATTTTAAAAAAAATTATGCTGAGATAAAAATACGAATAATAATTTTTAAAAAATACTTCTTTCTTTTTTATTTACCATTTTATTTTTTTCCTACTGAATTTAGCACCTATTAATCTTTATTGATATACTGACGTAGAAAGTAGGATATCTATTTAAAATATGAATCTAAAAATATTTAAAACATGGAATTTCGAAGAAAATAATTTGGAGAAAATATTTTAGTCTCTTCGGGAACTAAATATTCAGAAAATATTAAAAAAAAAAAGCTATTTTTCTGCATTTTCGTATGCAATATATTTGTACAAAAAAACTTTTTTTAAATTTTAAAAGATTTTTTTCTTCCTTTTTTGCAGTTCGTAAAGCGTATGTAAAATGGTTTGTTAAATTTGAAAAGTCCGTTTCATTCTTTTTTTTTCTTTTCTTTCATATTTGCATACCGAATACCCTGTTTAATAAAAGTAAACAAAAGAAATCGAAAAATTAAAATCGAAACTCCCCCCCCCCCAAAAAAAAAAAGTTTTTCAATACAAAGCTGCTGGTGGTTATCAATTTATGATATTTACTACCCACTTCAGTATAGATTGAGCCCACGTCTTCGAACGGATTCCCGGGATAAAAACCCGAGTTCCGAGGGTAGCGTTCCTAGCTTCTTCAGATTTATGTAACTCAACCATCTGTAGAAATGCTTAGTTTCAGATAAAAGTTGATCAAATAACCGTAAAAACCATTTTTACCGGAAAATGTTACAGAAAAAAAAAATCTGATTTTGCGGTAAAACGGATTTTGCGGATGATACAGCTAAGTGCCGGTACTTTATACCGTAAATTGATCCGGGTTTTTTTTTACAGTGCACTATAATAGCAAAAAGAAATAATATATAGATATATATATGTATATACATAATATTATTTTCTTTAATTGAAAACATTAAATCTATTTTAGAAAACAACTTATTCGAATGAATAATGGAGCAACAACTATAACTATTCTAATTTTTTTTTATAGTTCAATTCTTATTATGTTATAATTTTTATTTTAATTATACTACATTATATTCGATTTTCATATCAATACATAATTGCTTCTTCAAATTACAATGAAACTGAATCTTAAATCCATTTCATAATAGTATAAGGAAACATTTTATATTACCTATTTGGAAATATTAGAAATTCAAATATTTTTTTCTTATAATGCATTTTTTAAATAAAGCAAATGAATAAAAATGCCTTACCGTATTGTTATTTTTTTCCTTCTTATGCCTTATAAGTTGGATTCTTTACTTATATTGCAATAATTATGATAAAATCGTTATAATATTTTTCTTGAAACGAATTAGTTCATAACATAAAAGAAGGATATTCATTTGTTATTTTTTTTTTATTTGATACTTATTCCAATATCTTTTTATTTCTTCATTATCTTCTTCCACCCGCCTATTGTTTCATATTTTTCAGTAGATGAACACTTACGGAAAAAACGCTAATTATCATCTTGCCATTTGTTTTGAGTTTTTTGGTAATATTTGTAAGGCCGTAGTCTGATTCTCTTTTTTTTCCTTTCAAAAAGCACATTTCTTCATTTTGAAATTTCATTTAATATTTCTTAAATTCATTCTTATAACGACAGTGTTTTCGTCATTCTATAGTTTTATAGAAACTTTCCATTCTTCTCTATACTTTATTCATTCTATCAATAATTTTAACTTCTCTTGTTCTTATAAGATATTTTATGGTAAGTGTTTTTTACAACGGTATTTGATTCAACTGACTGCTTTTGAAAATAAGTAATGTTCAAAAAATGCATAAGATTTTGTGCGTAAAAAATCATTTTATACTCTAACTGTGAATATTTTAATTCGAATTCAGAATGCTCTTATTACAGCCTGTTAAACAGCAAAATTTTTACGAATATTTTTGATTTTTTACGATATTATTTCAATCAAATGGGCTATTAAATGCTACTAATGTTCACAACTGATTATGTAGTAAAACTTCAAATAACTAATGTATAGTTTCCAAAAATTGTATTGTTTTAAAATGTTTTAAATAAGTTTTACCTCTTTTTTTTTTAGAAAGAAAAGTGAGCACATTGAACATTTTACAATAAACAAACCTCATTCAATAAAAGTGTGTATTCGTTTAATGCAAGTTCCTTTTTTTAATGTTTTTTTCCCCTTAATTTTTATAGTTTGTTAGTGTAAAGTGTGCTAGTTGTATAGTGATGGATATTTTATTATTAAGTGATGATTTGATAATCTTTGCACTTTTTGGATTTTTCTTCTTTTTTTTAATTTTAGGCACTTTTTTTTTTTTAACTTTAGTGGCGCTTTTTCTTTATTTTACTTTTCAGAATTTCGTGGTAATTATTTTTTATAAATTTTTCTGACACTAAGTTTTTTAATATCATAAACCTGTTTCGATAAAAAAAAAGTTAGCATTGCTATATTTTCCCTTTCTTCTAGAGACTTTTGTTATTTAGTGTTTAACATTTATTTAAAACATCTTGAATTTTCTTGATAAGAGCATTTTAGTTACTTATACGTACGCATTTTCTCGATGTACGTTTTTTAAATACAATCTACGTATTTACATAGATTTTATTCATACATAAGTTTAGGAAAGAAATAATATTTCAGATAAAAATTCTTGCATAACTGCAACTGTAGTTATTATTATTATTATTATAGCTATTTTTTTTATCTTTTAAAGGCATTAAATAATCTAAGGGGTACTTTACATCATCAAAATTCGGATTCCATTACTATAAAATTTAGCATTTTTTTCTTTTTTTAATTTGTCTCTCATCAATCCTTCCTCTTTTCATAGAATTTTTCTTCACTAACATTTTCTACGCTTGTTTTTCCTCAACACATAGTATTGTATAAATAACTACCAATTTTTTAAGCATTAGTTAAAAATCTAACTGACGTCTTTTTGTCTGGATATTGTAAGTGAGCTGATTTACGAATAAACTTCATATGTCATATCTTATAAGTCCCTTTGAATTTATCGATATAAACCCGGAATAAAAAGAAAATAATCCAAATATTTTTTTTTCTTTAAAAAATAAGAAATAAATTAATCTGCATTTGAAACAAAAGATTCAGATAATCTTTCGCAAATTTATAATGGAAAGTAATTTAGAGATGTTATTTATTTTATCTCACTTATACTTTTAGAACTTAAATAAAACAATTCATTATTATTTTGAAAATAATATAATGTGTAATCTGAAAAAATATAAACTTGATCGGTATATTCCTGTACGACCTATTTTAATTTAGAAAGTAAGGCACTCTATGCCAATCCCCTATTTTTTTGACCTCAGAGGCATTCAACTTATTTATTTCACTCCCAGATTATCTTTTCACCTGCTTGTGCCTTAAATTTATTGGGTCATAGGATGATAATTTTTATTTTTTAGTTGTTTTCAATTAAGGTGCGATAGCATTGCGTTCAAATAATATTTATGAAAACCTTATCGTTGTATTATTTCAATTAAAAACTAATTTATTAATTTTAAATAATTGTACATACCTATTAAGCGGATCACTTTACGTATTGTTAAAAAATCTTATATTCTAGAAATAACTAACACAATTCGATGTGCTTGAATAAACACAAACTTCATATGTTTTAGTTATAAGTACACACATTAATTTAGTGAGAGCTCTTTGAAAAAAATTTATTAAATTTTATTTGGTTGGTACAGTACACTGACGTGTACAAGTTAAGCACAACTTGACATATATCAACAATTATGCTTAGCTGTTGAACACTAGCGTACACGTGTCTCTGAAAAATGAAATAAAAAAATTATACACAGATATATATATATATATATAAA
>NC_092208.1:41218128-41222793 GCF_043381705.1 Parasteatoda tepidariorum | reverse complement strand
TGCAGGAATGAAAATTTACTTTCAGACAAGAGACGCTCGTTTACATTTCAAATTATCAAAAAACATTTAATAATCCAATGTAATTCTGATATTTAGTAATATTATGAGATGGAGGTTGTTATATCCATTAAAGTTTCTATACAAAATAAAAATATTTTGGTGTCAATATATTTTCCTTTTTTTGTTATTTTAGGATATAAAACATATTTTTCAAACTTTAATGAACGTAGAACAAGTATTGCATTGCTTTATATTTTTTAAATGACTCATAATAATTTTAAAGACCAAAATATTTTTTTAATCCAATATTTTTGCTTTATTTAAGGCATTTTTTGCGCAATTTTTGCATTTTTAAGGGCATTTTTTGCACTTTTTAAGGGCATTAGTTGAGATTTTTTAGGTCATCAAAATCCGGGCTCTACTAATTACGTAGAAAAAATTGAGATATGTGAAGTAACTCATTTAACTTTTTATTATATTTCTGTTCCAATTTAACTTAAACTTTTTATTATCCTTCTGAATGCTTATAAAAAGTAAAAGGAAGATTTTTATTTATCTCTGCATAAAATGATTGATCTTTTATTCATATTGCAATATTTTCTATCTTCTAATTATGCAGTGGTTTCTTTAGATTTTAATAATTCGATATGATTTTCAACTGAATCTACAGAAAAAAAAATTCGAAAAGTGTTAGCTGGTTCTAAGAATTTGCATATAAAATATCCTTAAACGAAAATATTAAAAAAAATTCCAGTTTTTGAAGGTCTATTTAAAGCAATAAATATATACTTCTAAATGAGCATATCTATTTAATTTAAAGTGATTTTCTGAATAAATGTGTTTTCATGTATCAAACGTGTAATAATTGAACATGATTTTCTTTGTTTAAAACACTGGTATATTTAGGAGCAAAAAGTATGCAGAATCAACTTAATATACGGAAGAAAAAAAATGTTCTGAAATCAAACAGATAAAATTCAATTTCGATGCAACAATAAAATATCATCTAAACATTCTTTTAGTAAACTAAAAAAAAAGAATGTTTGTTTACAAACTATGATATAACAAACGACTTTCTCAAAGCATGAAACCTTGAAATCGCTTCTAGCCTCTAAATTCTTCTTTTGTCCTTTAAGCCGCCAAAAAGCAACAATGAAAGTTGGGTTATAAATGTCATACTATTAAGTAATTTATTCAGAATATTTCATAATTTTTCACGCTTAATATGAAAGCATCCATCAAATTCTTGTCTTCAGAATTTCCGGTATTCCAGGCCTATATTCATTAGAAAGTTTTCAAGAGATAGACATGGGGGGAAAAAAAGAAGAGAATTCTTTGTGGAAGAAATAAGTAAACCAACTTACGCAAGAAGCGAGGGTGGTTTGTTGAGTTGTATTATGTTGAGAGTAGAAAAGTAAAAACCCATTATCATTTAAGCCTGAAATCAGCAATTATTTCAGAGTTATTTTTTTCCTTTCGTCGCACCATTGCATGTTTTAAGCATTCTCGTGCGCAAAGTGAAGAGAACTACACTGAATCAGATCGGTCACGATCAGAGCGTAATTATACCTATATCGCGCAATTATTGTCTGGGGAAAAACTGTCTTTACTGTTATTTCTATTCTTTTTTTTTATCATTTGTTCTTGTCTTCAACGTATATTTTAAGATATCATAGCGAATTTTGAAGGCACTATTCAGCGTATTTTAAAACGATATTTTTCAGTTATTTTCACTTTCAGGAAGTTGGGAAATAAGAGGGTAAGGTAATATTTGACGTTTGTTTATTTATTTATTTATTTTTTTTAAAACTGAAATAAAAAAAATGAATCCTTAGAAAGTACCCTTTTTCCTACCTTCTACATCATACCTTTTTCGCAAAGAATAATAAACAATTTTTTTTTCTTTTGTAACAAGAGTTTTTTTTTACCGGTCTTGGATATTTTCACGTGGGTAATTTCAAATATGCAATCGGTTTCTTCTTGCAAGCCATAGTTTTCTTAATGGTATTTTGAGTATATGTTTTGTCGAAATATATAAGTTTATAAACGCTATATATAGCAGGGAGTAGCTTAAATGTTGCAACAAACTTCTAGGGGAGCTAGGGCACATTTTCCAGGTTAAAATTGCATAAGAACCCTTACCCGAAAATGCTGTCATACACCGCTGAGGTCGCTACCGCTGTAGTATTATGAATTGTTTCTTCATGCGGTTCTGAACAGGCCATAACAGGGAAGCGTCCCTATAGCCGCTTAGGATGACCTTTTCAGCCATGGGTTCCGATGCAATTTTAATCCTGTTAATGAACCATAACTCCTCTAGAAGAATGTCGTGATATTGACGCGACATTCTGTTATACATAACGTTTTTAAACTTGTACATTTAAACAAAAAATAAACTCAAAATTTGATTTAAAAACTCTGTAACTTAAGGAACTAAACGAATATCAGATTTTAAATTCCCATGACGGAATTAGACAAGATCAAGTATCTGCATAAATACAACAAATCTTTTTCCCTCTTTGTAATAGTTGCGACAAATTAATTAAATTTTTGTGAAAATATGCTTTCTTAAAGATCATGAACATCAAATATTATTAATTAAATAATTTTTAGAATTAAAACTCTGCTTTTTAGAGCAAGAGAAAACTATATTTTTGCATGCAGGTTCTGTTAAGCCGAAACTAATTATCATTACTTATTACATGTATCCCTTAAAGAAATTTATATACACCGAAGAGCCATTACATCATGACCACCCTCCATCTATAACAATGGGCTCGCCCAGGTTTTCATAATTTCTCGCCCAGGAACAATTTTTTCATAGGTCACATTAGGACCCATAATCCTCATAGAACAATCCCTGACGTCTGTAAGCTATTTGAATATAGTTGCAGACCAGATTCACCCATTCATGGCAACAGTTTTTCCTGCGGGGGATGTTGTTTACCAACAGGATAATGCACCATGTCTTTGAGGGCTAAAGGTTTTCCTACATGTTATTAGCAGGGTGGTCAAAATGTAATGGCTCTTCGGTGTAAGTTACTTAAAGATTTATTAATTTGTCTTTTTTCCTGAGATTTAAGATACTTTAAGATCTCAATCACCTCAATGATATAATTTAATACTGAAGAACATATAATGAAATAAAAGAAGTTTTAATATACGCAAGTAATTGCAATTTTTAAAATTGGCGTCTGAAATGTATAATAAAGTACTGTTATAATTAAAAGTTAATTTCCATATTCATGTTTAATAGAATGATGTAGTGTTATGTTATAGAATAATGCACTCGTACCCTGTATAGAATAATGTAAGAGATTATTTTAAAAAAGTTGATTTATTTTTCAATTTGTTTTTTTTTCATTGGTTAATATAAAAATCACTTTTCCATGCAATTAGAACAAAACTATGTGACAAAATGGTCTACTTATTAAATACAAAAAGTCGTATGCTGCGCAATCATGCCTCATTTTTATGAGTTTCCAACTTAATAATTAAAAAGAAGTCATCAAAACTATTTTTTGTATAATGTAGTGCTATGTACTCGTAATAGATATTATAGAATAATGCAGGAGATTATTTTAAAAACCTTGATTTATTTTTCTATTTTTTTTTTTTACATCCATTAACATAAAGATCACTTTTTCCATACGAATAGAACAAGATTATTTGACTAAATGGTTCACCTACTAAATACAAATAATCGTCTGCTACACAATTATGTCTCATTTTTAAGAGTAACCAACTCAATAGAACGAACGTATTCATTGCTTGTAAGAATTGAACAATTTACTAACTTTGTATTGCTCTCTTTTGAAATAAAATTCTTTCTTTTGAACGTTCATAAACCGTGACCGGAAAGGGAGGGGAGAGAGCAAAATGAAATGGAAAGTAATTTGGAATGCTACCTTTCGCGTTCTATTGTTTTCCAATAGAACCGGATGGTTTTTCCTAACTGCTTTGACATTATCTTTTGATTTTTCTTTTTCTGGATGGATTGTCAAAATGTAATTATTAGTTTTTATGACGATAATAGTTATGAATGTATAATTTTGTTAAACATTGTTCTTAACTCCCTGCTATACGTAGTACATGAATTCAGAATGGTAGAACAATGTTGTAGCTCATTTATTGAGGGTGTTTTTTTAAGTATCTCTCTCTCTTATATATGTATATACAGAGAGAGAGAGAGAGAGAGAGAGAGAGTGATTCATATTTGTGCATATATTGAGTGTTTTTTCTTCTTTTTTTTTTAGAAACTAGAGGGCTCCGCCCCCTGCTCGCTGACGCTCGCCAACCCCCGGAGAATTGCTTCGCAATTCTTGCTTGGTTTGCTTCGCAAAACCAAGAATGCTTTGATTTCATATATTTCAATATTAAACTGAATATTAACTGTTATCATCGAAAAGAATTAATTTTCTTAAATGCAGAATAAGCAGTGTGTCAATATCAATGTCACTTTTTTTCGTTGACTACAGTTCCTTCTATGTCCTATTTGTTCTCTAAATGAGCCAAAATTGTCAGAAATTAACATCAATGTGCAGATATAATCTTAATATGAAACTTGTTTAAAAAAAATGATAATCACAATAATACAGACTTTGTCCCAAAGAAATGAATATATTTTTAACACATTTAATTCAATATATATATATATATATATAT
>NC_092208.1:41163789-41217850 GCF_043381705.1 Parasteatoda tepidariorum | reverse complement strand
ACATGAAAAGTTGCGCTCCTTGGTTATATGTTAGGGAAAATCTTGCAAAGTAAAATCCGTAAAATGTCTTAATTTAGGGAAAGAGGGAAATCTTAGTAGTTGCTATTGGTTTATGAAATAGATCGAATGTTTCCCACACAGAGCAAAAGGAAATATATCCTGCTTTTAATTAAATGCATACTTGAGCCAAAAATAGATTTAAGAACAGGATGTGGCTTTTAAAAGTGTGAGAAAGTATTTCGATTAGAATAATTAATTAGGATGAAGTTTTATAACAAGGAAACTAACATAAAAAGATTAATTGAAGCTTTTTATGTTGCATCCCCCTTCGCCAAAATTGTTTAATTAGAATCCAAAAATTTAGAAATTATCCATTTGCAAAATCTTCCCTATGGTAGAAGTACAAAAAAAATAACCAAATTTTTAATGGTAACAATATATAAAAGTAATATAAATTATAAAACTTTTACATATGTTCTCATTGTAAAAATTTTAACACAATCAAAAATCTGTAGTAGCATTATCAGCAATTTTAAGATTTTCATTTTCAAAAAATTTTTTTTACTTAACAGTTTTTTCAGTTTTATAAGTATTTTGTTTAAAGATCACATTACAGTTTTTTCACTATAAGAAGTATTCTTCATAATAACACAATTTAAGTTAACTCTTCAATCATGATAAAAAATTATAAAAATTTTTTAAAAATGTGTAAGTTAAAATGTAAGTAACACATAATACAAAAAACACTTTATCAGGAAAAATTTTAAACTGAAATTAGATTTGAGTCTTGTTTACCTTGTTTGAAAACAAAATGAAATAAAAATGACACAGTGGTTGTTACTCTGAAGTCCAAAACTTCAGTATTGACTTCATTTTATCTATTATTTACCTTACATATTTATCACTTTAATAGCTAAATATCCGAAAAAAATTTCTTTTTTTTTTCTTTATGTCCAAAATTTGCCTTCTGTAACATTTTTTTCTTTTCTTTTTCTCTCTTATTCTTCTATCTACTTTCTTTATATTTATTTATTTATACTTTTCTTTCTTGGTATTTTTATTGCAATTATTAACCCGGATTTCGGGAAATATGTAAAGACAAATTGCTTTTATAATCAGAAAAGGTGATCAGTCTTCTCAGATTTTGCATTACAACCTGTTTAACACAATCGCTAATTGAAATCTAAAACAAAGCTTTCAAATTTAATATGGTATTAAGGCAAATCAGTTTTTAATTTTTGACTGATCTAGCTATTTTCCTTATTTTTAATCTGAAGTGCAAGTTTGGTTAATTTGCAATTTATTATTTTTTTTTCATTTATATCTTTCTTCTTTCTTTTTGGACATAATTTTTTTTTTCAAAAATTTTAGCTCGGATATTTTTTAAAGTAATTTTTGTGCAGAGATCTTAATTGGTTATTTAATTTGTCACAGTTGTGTGTTAGGAAATTCAAATATTTTATTCTATTTTAAACGTTTTAAGTGTATTTGGTTAATAAATTTTTCAATTTGTGTTTGATCATTTTCCCATCTGTATGCTGGAATTAAAGTTCAGAAATAAAGAAACGATTTGTTTATGGAAATTACTGAGCTAGAACAGAGCTATGAACTAATTACCAATGTTGGACTAAAGCATTAATCTCAGGCCTCACATTTCAATGCAAATTCTAAAAACAAGTATTTTATTTATTTTTTAAACTATTTGTATGAGTTCTAACATTTCTTGATTTAATTTTTGCCACACCGAAATTGCATTCAAATATTAAAATTTAATTTCAATAATTATTGCAGTTGCAGTACGAAGAGAATAAAATTTAAATGGCATTTTCATCTTAACCCTAATCACTATAGTAAAACAGAAATATAAATTCTACTAACCAAAAAATCATAGAAAGTGTAACACATAAAACAATAAATATGAAATTAATTTCCCGAAACACTTTTCAATCAAATAAATCAATTAACTGAAAATAAAAATTTAAAGAAATAAAAATTTCAACAGTAAATACTATCAATGTTTAAAAAATAATTTTTTCAATTGAAACGTCAAGTGTGAGAAAAAATTATAATTATAATCTATAATTTTTGTTTATTTACAAGAGTGATTTCTTTTTTTAATCAATAAAAATTCAAGAAATTGTTTTATGAGAACTGTAAAAAAAATTAAAATAAGGGATACAGGAAAAAGTTCGAATTAGACCAAGAAGATATTTTGAAAACTGCAACATCAGAGATGAAAGTGCGTTGAAATTCCGTAAAGGCAATTCCAAAGCCAAAGACGCGAGCTGCTAGGGAAAAAATTTGTTTCTTCGTTAAGATGAATCATAAATTAACCACTGAATGGAGAAATTGAAGCTTATTTTTCTTTGAGTTCTGAGTAGGTGGGAGGGAATGTCGGACATCTAAGGAGACCATCGTAAACCATTCCGGGGTGTGAAAACAATTATTCATCGACGATAAAATGCAGAGCAGCACTGGGAAACTTTCCGTAAGTCACTTGTAAAGGAAAAGGATGGGATTTCAATAAAAACATTTTAATTATCAAGAGTTCGATGCAGTTTTTCTTTTTAGTCCAAGGAAAGAAATTGAAGCTCAGCTTTCTAGTAGTCTCAGGAACGTAGACAAAATATGCAGCATAGACATATGGAAAACCGATGATCGTTTAGTTCCACTGTGCGTAGGTATCATTTATAATAAGCAAAAAGTTTGATGATTGAAGAGTTTATTTTTTGTTGAAGAAGAATTTGACTGCTTATTTACCAACTGTTCATTTGAATAAATGATTTGAAGTTATTCCACATTTCTTGATGTACCCTCTTCCGAAGTTGATTTATTTAATTTCAAATGAGATATTAAATATCTTTAATGTACCGTACGTACCCGTACCCCGTTCCCGACCGTTTAATCCTGGCGACTTATAACGTCGTTGCCGAGTGGAAGGATTAAAGCAGGTCTTAGGTCGGGAAGGAGGGTACAAAATTTATTTATTACTTATTAGACAATGCAGTCATGAGAAAGTGTAAAAGTGTACACGAAAAGTTGTGCTCCTTGGTTATATATTAGGGAAAATCTTGCAAAGTAAAATCCGTAAAATGTCTTAATTTAGGGAAAGAGGGAAATCTTAGTAGTTGCTANTAAGGAGAGAGAGAGAGAGAAAGAGATTGATTGATTGATATTTATGTAGTATATATTAAGTGCTTTTTTTTTCTTTCGAAAAATTGTTAATTTGGCGAGATTTTTATACCTTTAGAAAAATTATTTACGTCAATAAATAACACTGGAAAAAAAAATTCTGTTGTATGAGATTTTCTAAGAAATCTTAGATATTTTCGTATCGCTGATTTCAAAATCGGTTTCTCTCTCCAAGCTACAGTTTTTTTTTCGAATTGCATTTTTTGTCTATTTGTTTACAAAATGCACAAGCTTGAAAACGTTATATAAAACAGGGGGTCGCATAAATGTTGCGACAAACTTCTAAAGGAGTTAGGGCTCATCGTTAGGATTAGAATTACATCGAAAACTCATACACGAAAATGTCGTCTTACGCTTCTAGGGGAGTTTCCCTATGATGAACAGTTTCTCCGTGTACTTCTGAACAGGTCATAATAGGGAACTGCCCCCAGCGGCGTAAAACTACATTTCTGGGCATGGGTTACAATACAATTTTAATCCTGATGATGTGCCCTAACTCCCCCTGTCCCTGTAGACCCCGTGTTTTATATAACGGTTTCAAACTTGTAAAAATATACTAAAAATGTCATTAAAAGCAAACTTTAGGAGAAAAATTAATTTCAGATTTGAACTTCTCACTCGGGCCAGGGTATTTTTTTTAACGCACTGTACAGATAAATAGCAGTTTTAAGGTTAACATTTATTTAGCTAATAAAAAATATAAACATATAAACATTCTTGCATTTCAATATGCATTATTAATAAATTCCTTTAACTTCTCCTGCAATGAGTAATTCCTTGAATATTTTTAAAACATTTTCTCTGTAGTTTTGATACCTTTTTTTCTCTAGTTCTTTTTGGCATTGTACGATATAAACATTAATCATGTCATCACTCATCATATAATTAAGGAAGATTGACATGATTTAAAAATATTGCTTTAGCATAATTAAGTTTCATTATGAGTAATAAAAATAAAGTTGATTGTTATTACCATACGTTGCGAGTCTTGTTCTCTTTTAAAAAAATTAACATACAATTACTAAAAGCTTATGTTGAATCAATGCAATAAATTGTATTTTCAAATTATTGGTACTACTTATCCTTTTATTATAAGTGTTTTGTATTACCTTTGTTATAAGTATTTGTATATAGACGAACATTACATATTAAATACTACAATTGATTCTACAATAGATATTATATAGTACTAGCATTACAAAAATATAATTTTTTATTATTCCATTTTACAAGTTCAAATGATTTATGTAAATGCACGTAGCATAAAGATTCAAAAATATAATTAAACTTTTATAATTTCTTTAGATTATAATTACGGTAAACATTTCATTTCTTCTTTATAACACTAAAAATCTTATCTATACAAATTGAGTGTCTCAAAATTTATTGGCTATAACTGCATAAGGTAAGTTCGAGCAAAAGTTGATCCGAAATCATGAAAAAAGAAGAAAAAAAACTCATTTATTAGTTACAGAAAACTGAAAGGCAGTTTTTATTACTTCATTTTTGATAGATGTTTTTAAATTAAGGGTGGTAAACTCGGTGCATTTTGTTTTTGTATGAGGTAGGCTTAAAAATGATTGCGACGCCATTGGGATTGCAGGTATTAAAAATATACCAAAAGAGCGTAAACTTTTTTTCAGTTCGAATATCTGATATAAACGAGACTAAACTAAAAAAATTTTGAGCTCTGTAACTATATTTCAATCTTGTTTCAGGAGGATCTCTAAGTGGAGTAAATCTATTAAACTATAAATACATATTTTCGTAACCGACAAAAAAATACAATGTTGTGAATAATTTATATCATTATATTTATACAGTTGATGTAATAAGTTGAGCGGGAGTTTAATTTCTTTGTGTTGCGCTTCCGAAAAAACAATGAAATAAAAAAATCTAATCAATAAGGAAATCCTTTCGAAAACCGGAAAAACAGAAGAAGAATAGCAAATCCACTGTTTGTACTTCCGAAATCAACAAATATGTGTGTTAGGTTGTAGATAAAACAAGTACAACTTACACTGGGAAGCGCGCGTTGACCATTGCATTTGTACTTAATTTCTCTTGATTCTTTTTGTTACTTACAAAAATTTCAGTAGTATATAGTTAGGAAATAATGTAAGACGCAGTGATCATAATCAGAATTTCAGGAGTATATATTATTTTATTTCCATTTTAAATGCATTACTTTTACGCAGTTGAAATAACTTTTGTCGAGTTTTTGAAGTTTAATGTGCATTTCTCAAAAAACATTTTAAAAATTAAAATAAAATTACTTTGTAATAAATAAAAATAACAGTTTACTAAATTAAATTATTATGTTTTTAGAAACAAATCAAATTTTCTGCCAAAATAATTAGCGAACTTATCACTCTTAATTTAATTTTAAAAATAAAAGTTGTTTAGATATTTAAAAATAAGTGTATAAACTTTTATTATATTTGTCAAAATGATAGAAAAAAAATCTATGATCGAATTCTTGGAATCATTTTTGATCAAATTCTGGCGAAACATTTTTGAGGTCAATCGCACCAAAAATAGGATTAAAAGTATCAAAATAAATTTAATTAGCAAAATAAAAGATAAACCAGATAAATTCAGATAAAACAAGAGGGAGTAAAAGGCAATTATTACGCCGGTTTTTAGTGTCAGCTGACAGTTAAAGTTGTTTTGATTAAGATGCTTTTAATTCCAATTTTCTTGTAACTGACCCTTATCTTGTTAGATTGTTACATTATTTTACCTTCTTTTAAATTTTAATTATAGACGATTTAGGTGTTTATTTATTTACTTTTACTTCATTTTTGCTAAAACTTCTAGAAATATATATCATGGGGTGAAAATAACGGACTCTATATATTATTTCTCTTGTTATCTATCTCTTTTTTTTCAACAAGTATGAAACTCACAATGATGATAAGTTGATTTTTTTTATCCACGTATAGCATAGCACACTGTTAATTTCGAATCAAATTATAAATTCTCAAGTACCACGGGAATGAAATTTTTTTTGCCGATTTTTATTACTCTTACTAAATTACTTGTTACAATGTAATATAGAAAATAAAAAATAATTATTTTTATTTTTTTCAGGTCAAAAATGGCTTATCAACTTTTCACCATTCTTCTAGTTTCTAGTATATTGGCACTTATTGGAGCACAATGCATCACATCCAATGATATTATAGTCAATGAAACAAGCATTGGAATTACAGTTCGTAATCTCATCGAAGGTAGTACGCGATTTAGTATGGACCTACTACGAACTCTGAACGAAGAACAGAGGCATAATAAGGATGCCAATGGTGTTTTTTTCAGTCCCTATAGCATTTGGTCTGCGCTACTTATTACATACATGGGTGCAAGAGGAGCGACAGAGCAAGAGATGAAAAATGTTTTAGGCCTCAGCGACAGCGACAAAGCAACCGTATGGGAAGCTTTCCGCAATATCAGAAATAACAATTTTTACAAATCGGACAGTTTTCTTCAGGATTTGTTTGAACCAGCGCTTGCAAGTTATCAATCGGCCAACAGAATTTATTTTCAAGAAGGTACTACTTTCAAAGATTGTATGAGAGAGCTGTTGGCTGATGATATTGCCTTTCTTGACTTCGCGAATAGAGCTGAAGAAGCTAGAAATACTATCAACAGCTACGTGGAACAGGAAACTAATAATAGAATAAAATATTTAATACCGCCGAACGGAATTAGTGCTTTGACAAGAATGGTAGTTGCTAATGCTGTGTATTTCAAAGAAACTTGGCAAAACCAATTCGACCCTCAAAAAACATCACGTAGGAGATTTACTACTCCTTATAGAAAAGATATCTTCGTAAATATGATGAAAACCAGAGGAAAGTTCTTGTACGGTAGAAGCGAAGAACTACAGTGCTATGCTTTAGAACTGCCTTATACTGGAAATACCCTAAGCATGATTATTCTTTTACCGAGGAACCGTTATAGCGGGGTGGATATCTTAGCCAACAATCTCACACCTCAACGATTAAGAAATCTTATAAATGATATGTATCCTCGAGAAGTATTCGTTCAACTTCCAAAATTTAAAACCGAAAATTCTTTTGAGCTTTCATCAGTTCTTGATAAAATGGGTCTGAGAAGTCTGTTTGATACACGAAAAGTAGACCTTTCTGGTTTCACTGGTCAGAGAGAATTCTCAGTTGATGCTGTCATCCACAAATCCTTTATCGATGTCAACGAAGAAGGTACAGAAGCTGCTGGTGCTACTGCAATTGTAAGTTCTCGAAGTGCAAAGGAACTCGAAATTGCAGCATTTGTTGCAGATTATCCTTTTGTATACTTGATTATGGACAACCTATCAAACACCATTCTTTTTCTTGGAACTGTTCGTAAGCCACCGGAAATTGAAAGTAGCTAGTTTAGAAGCTATTTTTTTTAACAAACTATTATTAAACTGTGATTAAAAATAATGTACAATTATTGTTTGTAGGAAACCTCAAGTCACTATCATTAGTTAAATGACATCAGTATTATTAATCATCTGACGTTATAGAAGGCAGCTTCATCATTTTTTTGAATGTACAACTTTGCTTGAAGAAGTTAAAATTTTTTGTTCAATAAAAAGAAAGTAACTTTTCAAAAGTGTTTATTTTCTTGCTTTTATTTTTTTTATTCGAGTGCAAATGAAGTTTTTAATATCTGAAAGACACTGTTTCATACTGCAGATAGTTTCGTAATTCAGTAAATTCACATCACAGATAAAGAAAGTTATTTCTTATTAAAATGTTTCACCCATATTTTAAAGTATAAAAATATGAAAATCAAAAAAACTATTTCACACTTTGGCGAACAGTTAAATTGACGAAATGTTACTAAGCTGATTATCAGGTATTAACAAAATATTGGTTATAGCAGGATGACAAATCTAATGAGCATTACAACTCACTTCATCTTGGATATTTTTAAACTAATGCTTTTAAGAGCTCTATGTACCATACCAAAATGGCGACTCCGATGAAAAGGACGTCTCTTTTTTTTTCCTAAAATTTTTTAGTACGGATCCATTATTCTAGAACTGCTTTGAATAAGCCATTATTACAAAATCTATGCCGGGATAGCCTGGTCGGTAGGGCGCTGGGTCCATGTCCGAGAGTTCGTGGGTTCGAACCCAACCGGCTGAAGACTCCCCGTGTAGTTGGTGACTGATGCACGTTAAAATTCTGTCGAGTCGCAAAGTCCTTCATGCTCTAATAACAAATCAAGACCTCTGGGGGTACTGGATTGGAGATCGATCGTTCTCTGATTCAGGTCAAAATTACGATCTGTGGATGAATGAATGGATGTATGAATGAATCCGCCTTATAAACAGGTGTGACGTATGATGTGGCAGAAGTCGAATTCTTGGCCATAGATGGCGCCACTGAAAAACAAGAATCGCACACTCTGCCATAAATTTGCTCGGTTTCACCAAGCAGGCTTGCCCGTGTGGCAAGTGGCATTAGTACCAACCAACCAACAAAATCTATTTATATGAAAGTAGTCAAAAAATGAGAATTATTAAATCTCTGAAAAATATATTGCTTGCAATTACCTTTAAAAAAAGCAATAGAGTAGTATATTTATGTTTTTTCTTTTTCAGAAAATATTGTACCCATATTTCTAACATTAAACCAGTTTCTAATGAATTACGAAGTGGCAAAAAATTCTGAAATAATTTGCCAACTGGCCACTTTTATGTTAGTAGAATATAGGCTTTTGACTGCACGTGTTTAGGACAAACCAATTACTTAAATAATTTATTTTAAGAAGCATCTATCTTACTTTAATCACATATGGGTATTTTCGAAAAAAATATGGCAGTTATAATTTGATAAGAAACCAGTTTCATATGGATCCCGCCTTGCAAAACAATGATATACTTATGTTTTAGTAAATCTGTTTTTGTAAAATTTAGCGTTGCAAAATATTATGAAAATTTCGAAATGCTCATAATTTTGCGCATTGTGGACTAAAGATTTGTTAAAAAAAAAATATTTCAAAGAGCAAAAATTAAAAAAAAAAAAAAAAAAAAAAAANACAAACAAATTGCCCACTTTTACGGTGGGCTTTGAGACATTTTTAAAAAATGTCAATAAATATTTCTGGGCGTATACGCGTATTTTCAGAAAATATTACATGCATATTTTATTACGAAATCAGTTTCAAATTAATCACATGTTGGTAAAAAAGTGTTTTAAAAAAAACGCAAAGCGCGCACCTTTTCTTAAGCAATATAGAGAGTGATTATAAAATCATGAAACAAACTTCGAGAGGGGACTAGAGCTTACTAAAACAATTATGGTATAGGAATGCATTAGCGAAAGTGACGCGTTTAAGCACAATAAAACGACACATTAACTAAAACATACTTAACGACGATATTTTTATACTTACCGACCTCATACTTAATGATTCCGTGCAAAAAATGTCGAAATTGTTGAAGGAAATTGCATCCACTAATGGCCATGCATGCTTGGCAACGTGATTGACTGACTTTGTCAGTTATAATTGGATCTGTTTGAAACAGGTGGTGTTTAAGATTTTAAGTCATTAACGTATGTATATTTGACAGAAGCGCCACCTTTAATTTTCTTTAGATTTAATTGTTTTAAAATTTCACTTTAGGTTGCGTGGCAACCTGAGATAGTTTTTTGTTGTTGTTCTTTTTTGTTGTAATTTAGAATTATAATTTTTAGAATCTGTTTTTAATGCTAAATTATTAGTTATTAAAAGATTAAAGTTTTATATTTGTTGTCATTCATCTGCAGAACTTGTAGTTCATTTGATTGATTTTATTTAAAAGGCGTCCGCATTATTTATTTTAACTTATTAGCGACATTTTATGGCTTCCGCGACAGGACAATTGGTACGTTACTTCTGATTTGAAAAATGTTTTTAGCATCAAAAGGATTTAAAAAGGAAGATCTTATTATTGTTGCCCAAGAAATTGGCGAAGTATTACCTCAAAAAGCTACTGTAGCGGATCTGAAAGCGATCATTTTGAAAAGTAAAGAATATTTAGCTGATCCAGATTTTGTAACAAGTGTATTGGTAGCTACTGTCAATGATCGACGACAAAAGGAGGAATATGAAGAAAAAGAGAGACAAAGAGAATATGAAGAAAAAGAGANATTACATGCATATTTTATTACGAAATCAGTTTCAAATTAATCACATGTTGGTAAAAAAGTGTTTAAAAAAAACGCAAAGCGCGCGCCTTTTGTTAAGCACTATAGAGAGTGATTATAAAATCATGAAACAAACTTCGAGAGGGGACTAGGGCTTACTAGAACAATTATTGTATTGGAATGTATAAGAGGAAGTGACGCCTTTAGGCACAATAAAACGACACATTAACTAAAACATACTTAACGACGATATTTTTATACTTACCGACCTCATACTTAATGATTCCGTGCAAAAAATGTCGAAATTGTTGAAGGAAATTGCATCCACTAACGGCCATGCTTGCTTGGCAACGTGATTGACTGACTTTGTCAGTTATAATTGGATCTTTTTGAAACAGGTGGTACCGGAATTGCTCCATGGAGTTTAGATTGGCGTTTTCAATCAAATGTGATTTCAGCATGATGGTGTGCCAACCCATTTCAGTATAGAAGCAATTATCTGGATGTTACTTTTGGGCTACTTGGGGTGGGCCAGTCCGATGGCCACCCACCACGATAGCTTTATAGAGTCTCGATTTTTTACTATAGGGATGCTTGAAGGCCCTCATTTTCAAGAATCCATTGAAAAACTCGTCATTTGACTTTCCTGTGCTGCTGCACGCATTCGTCAAAATCCTGGCGTATTTGAATCTGTTCGCCAGTCACTCCACCAATACTGTTAAGGTGGTAAGGTGAGTGAGGTGCCCCAGATTCGAATCCCAGCGATGACTGGTTGTTACTCTCTCTGCCTCTGACTCGCTCCGACCACAGTGCTAACGCAAAATATCCTCAGTGGTTAACGGATCATGGGTTGGAATTCTCTTACCATCTGGATAACCATGGAAGGTTTTCGTGGTTTTAGTTCCCATGTAACAAAAAAACAAGAATTAGTTCCGTCAAGAAATGTCCTCCACGAAGGCTAGTTTGTCCCGATGAAGGATCCAGCAGTTCCCTGTCTTCTGGTTTTGGTTCAAAATTACTACCAAGGATTTAAGACCAAGGAGTTGAGCATTGATAGTCGTAAATGCAAAATTGGGTACATGTTTTGAGTATGAGAATTTATAAAAAAATATAGAAAACATTTCTATGAAAAAGACATTTAGCGACGACGTCGTAAATATATATTTTTTTCTTTCATGCATTATTTTTTTGTACTTGTGCCTCAACGCTTCACTTCCACCCACATTGTTTGTTTTAGTGGGCACTAACATGCCTCAAAGTTTTGTCCCTTGATTTCAGTACCACCCTGTAAATACTTTGTATTCCGCCTGTTTCCGATTAAATGAGTTTTCTTTAATGTTTGAGTTTTTTTGATGTCATCCCCTCTGCAGAGGATCAAAATTGTGATGATATGTCTTCGGATCATCCTCAGGGACCTTTCCCAGACCGTCGCCAATAGCCCATTGTGTAGCTCGAGTGCGACGTAAATGAACTGCAACTTCATTTTGAATCACGAGTAACGAAAAAACCGCGTCACGCATATCAGAATATGATTGGTTAAAAATATTTTCCAGCTTAAAACTCACCAGTAAATTTCTCAATTTTTCACTACGGTGATCAGAAGTATGCGAACCGCATTCAATCAGAATGGTCCTATTCGTTCATTTTTACTTGCAGCGGGAACTATCCTACTTTGATGACTCTCCTTATGAGTCATCAGAAGTTTCAGAGTGAAAGAGAGAGGGTGGTTTAAATGGACACAGATACGAGGAGGAAAAGGGGTCAAGCGGTCAAGGGCGAAAAATATTCTCGGGGAAAAAAATTTACACGCCAAATTTTCTTTCTGTCTCGATTACGATTGCAAGTTCGTGAATTGCATGCAGTGTGAATAGTTCCTCAAGTTGGGGACGTCACATTCTCGATGCGTGGCTTTAAGGCATCATTCTCATTTAACTGAAAAATATGCTGACGCGAATTCGTAGATAAGTAAACTGAATCAGAGTTTTTTGAGAGTAAATATATTCCTTCTGCTAATTTTTGCTGGAAAAAGTTGTTGCATGCGGAAAAAATCTCACTGCCGTCCTGCAGTGGAATGATCGTTAAGACACGGTTCCCTACTGATCACCAAAGTCAAGCATCACTGGCTGCGGTCAGTGTGCGGGTGGGTGACCACTTGGATTAGTCTGCGTAGGGACAGAGGGTGTTCGGTATTGGTCCTTGTTAAACTGTTCTACCGTAAAGTGCTCGACTTCACGTGCAGTTCGCCGGGCTACCGAAGATGGAATGCCATCCCCTCTGCAGAGGATCAAAATTGTGATGGCATGTCTTCGGATCATCCTTAAGGTCTGGTTTCTTAGGACAAGCGCCTTATCTGGGCGTCAGCGGGACGTCAACGTCACGCTGACGCCAACAAAATACTGGTTTGTTAGCTCAAGGCCTGGTTTCTTAGAACTAGCGCCTTATCTGTGCGACAGCGGAAAGTTGACGTAGATCTGACGCCAAAAAAATACTTTTTTGTTAGCTAAGCATGAGCAGTCGGTCCAACGCAGACATTATCTCTCATTGCGCATGCGTTAATAACGTAAACAAATATTTANAGGATCAAAATTGTGATGGCATGTCTTCAGATCATCCTTAGGGATGCTTCCCAGACACTCGCCAATAGCCCATTGCGCAGCTCTAGTGCGACGTGAATGAAGTGCCACAACTGCAACAACAAATCTCACAGCAACTAATTGTCCGCCTGTGAGTGTTTTTGAACTACATGCTCGTTCATGCGCATTTATGCGTGATTTCATTGCATGCGAATCTCATGATCCAAGAAAATTATGGATCATTCTTACTGTAGGCAATTCGCACATCAAGGTGATTTACGTATGCTCATGCTGTTTATCTAAAAGACATTTACACTGGATTGAAAAAAAATCCGGAGTGCAAATTAGGAGATCTGAACGAAAAATAGTTTGGCCGATGTTTTTGTGAGTGACGAGTAATGTTTCCAGAGAGTGTCAGTTGTCTTTTATACGTAGTCGAATGTTTCTGCACATTTTGCATGAGCGCCAAGAAAAATAGCGTCCAGTGTTCGTGTTTTTTTAACTGTCCTAACTTACGGAGCATTCTCGCTGCTCTCATCATCCTGCTGCTGCCATCACCGTTAAGAGGGAGCGTCAGATTTGTGAGTGTTTTTGGGGTGTACCAATAAGGTTCTCACACTGTTTCTGCTTTATATATCAAGGTACCAATTAAGTAAGTATTCATGCAAAAATAAAAATCCCGATTCAAGAACATTTCGCAGTAATTTTTTATTTCTCCTATCTGGTACTCATTTTCTTTCGGTGGTATTCGGAAATGCGTTATTTATACACAGTGAAAATAGCCCTTAAGATAATCCATTTAACTAACTTTTTTCCCATGTCCAAAAATGTCCAGAAATAGTCTCGCGGTAATATTTCCGTCACAATCCAATCCCAAAACAAAACAGCCTTGTCCTGTGCATGGCGGGAAAAATAATTAATTAAAAATGCTTTTTTAGTTTTCCTAATCAAGTTTTTATAGTTTCAAAAACAGGTGAAACTTGCCATTTCTTTTTCCATTTTTTTTGGTTAGAAAATATCTTTTCTTTTCTTTTGTTTAGGATATTTTCTAAGTTGTATTTATTGTTTTGTTAAATGAAAAAGTAAAACAGTTCTAAGATGAGGTGTCAAATTTGTCACTGTAAACCTTCATTGTGATAGTACAATGGTTAAGGTATAAACATGGTAAACAATCATTTACTCATTTTTAACAAAGGAATTTACAGTTGTTTTAGCAAATGAAGAAAACTGTTTGAATTTTGTAGTGAGATGCCTCAGAACATAGACTTTATAACCACCATACATGTGCATATAGTGGCAAAATTGTGTGGTTATTTAGCAGCTATTAGTAAATAAATTTTTTTCTGCTGTGGAGTTACTAATAATAATGACCAGTTTTCCATCTCTCAATTGTGTGTACACTTAAGAAATTGGTGTTAATTTATTATTTGTAAGTTTTTTTTTGTTGTCAAAATTTGCATGGAAATTTTAGTAAGTCAAAGGAAGCGTGTTCTGAATTTCTGAAACATTTTATATGTTTATATTGTTAAAAGGCTATTTAAAGCTTGGAGAATAATATTTTAGTCTAACAGCAGTATGAAGATCATATAACTTAGTATTGGATGTAAAAGTAATTATTTTTTATTGAGTCAGACATGGAAAAGTAGGAGAAAATCAAGCTTTTTTTTTTAAAAAGCCTCTGAAACCAAACAGATAAATTTATTTACGTAAAACTTATTAATTGAATTGTGTTATATTCATAAAATCTATATAGATTAAGCAAGAAGCATACATATTCTATTTTGCTTGTGATTTTGATATAAATCTTTGTCGATGCTCTGGTAAATATGTAATCGCTCAATAAATAGCTAGAAGTGGACTGTAAATTGCACAACATTTATTTCTTATCATTTGGAAAAGAGCTTTTCTTGTATCTCTTCTCGACTCTTCTTCCACACAAACTCTCTCTCTGTAATTTAGATAAGTAAAAAACGGAGTAACAGCTATTAAAAAAACTGAAGTTGTTAAAAGAGACATAGAAAAAACATTGTCTTAATCCTTAAAACAAAACTTCAATGATAAAAATAATATTTTCTGGAAAAAACTATCCATAAAGCATTAAAAAAGTTAATGTATCAGAAATGTTTTTTAAAATGCTGCATTATTATAAAAATACCCATAACAGAAAGAAATGAAAAAAAGAAAGGAAAATAGTTGAAGTTTTGCAGTAATAGTAATATGAAATCGAATTTCTAGAAATTACAACTTCAGCTTTTGAGTTAAGTTATTGACCTAATGTCATTTTTTAAAATCTTCCAATTATAAATGTTCATTGAATTGTTTTTGAGTTTGAGAATCTTCTAACTTGTTTAATAGTTAGCATTAAATAAAAGTGCTGTGCATTAATCAAACATTTTTTCGGAATGCTCTGATAATATTTATTTTGGATTGCTGAATTTTTATTGAGAAATTTAATAATGATCAGTAATGAGTTAAACACAGTGCACTCTCGATATCTTGAAAACCTTGTTATATCAAAAAAATATATTTCCTCTTGACATTATATATCCGCCTAATGTTAATTTAAATTCCTATGTTATTAGAGTTTCTTCTCAAAACCTTGTTATGTGATTTTTGTCGAAATAGAAATTGTGAAAATAGGAAAATTTTTTTGAAATAGAGAAATAACGAAGTGAGTTTATTGTAAACCAATTCTTTTCTATTTAATGTAAAATTATTTTTGTCCTACTTTTAAAAATTAATTTATCATTGTTGTATTTAGACTTATAGTCAACTATCATTATATGCATATTTAATAGTAGTTATTATGCTTAATGTAGTGCTTTCACTACAGAGCGAGAACGCGAGAATCTCGCATATTTTTTTCTTTTCTCGCATTAAAAAATGATTACCACGAGAAATTTGCACATTCTATAAACCAATTTCAAAATTCGCGAATTTCACGCATTTTGAATAAAATTTCTCATTGCGCCATTTAGAATAAAATGCGTTTCACTTTTCTTCCTGGATCTTTCATTATTTTCAACATCCCCCCATTGTCTAGCTTCCCTATTTACCAGTATTGTTCAGAACCTTTAAGAACAACAGAACACCATCCCTCCGAACCACGGAACCTCTTTCAGAACGCATTTCTCTGCAACCACGTGTTTACCGTAGGTAAGGTTTCTTCATGTAAGACGTTCAAATTTTTTGCGCATTAATGTAAGATGGACAAAAAACAATGGACCTTGTAAAGGCAATATCTTCTACTCCGAAACGGACAAAACCTTTGTAAAAAAAAAAAGTAGATGTAGAACCTTTTTCATATGATGATGCAGTAAAAATATTCAATGCTTTAAAAATGAGAAGATGTTAAAAATGTATTATAATTAAAGAAATGATTTTTTTCAAGTCTCTTTGTGCTTTTTTTTTTTTTTTTAATTTTTAGAAATCTCACTTAACCTTTTGAAATCTCACCCTGTTTTTGAGAAAGGGTGAGAAATTCTCACCCATTTTTTTTCTGCGATGAAAACACTGTTAATGACTCTACTTTTTAGAGTAATATTTTAACATATATTTTTCTACTTTTTAGAACATGTTTAGTTCTGAACTTGTTATTTCTAAAGCTTGCTATCTCGAATTTTTTTTTGCTTCTCTTCCAACTTTGAGGTATCGAGAGTATACTGTGTTCTATTTTTCTATTTGTAGATGTAAATTCTATAACAGAAAAAAGAAAAAAAGGACATGGGTAAAGAATTTGTGGAAGGATGGAACATAGTACAGATATTAGGGGAAGGTGCTTATGGGGAGTATGTTTTTTCATATTATTTTTATAAACCTTTTTGAATATAGGTACAGAGTTGTATGAAATAAAAAGCTTTCTGTATGTATCAAAATCAAAAATCAAATTGGATCAAAAGCTTTCTGCAACATGGCACAGTTATTGATGTAGCAAAGAATACCAATTTTTACCTAACACTCTGCCGAAAAAGAGTCGATTTTTTTTTTTTATAAATTAAAAAATGAAGAGCTACAAATCTTAGAAAAGAAAAGATGATTCTTATGGCTCAGTTTGTTGAACAGCAAAATCTCTAAATCTAGGGCTTGCATTGAACATTCGCCACCTTGCCAAATGCAATAAAATTGNGCTTTCTGCAACATGGCACAGTTATTGATGTAGCAAAGAATACCAATTTTTACCTAACACTCTGCTGAAAAAGAATTAAATTTTTTTTTTTATAAATTAAAAAATGAAGAGCTACAAATCTTAGAAAAGAAAAGATGATTCTTATGGCTCAGTTTGTTGAACAGCAAAATCTCTAAATCTAGGGCTTGCATTGAACATTCACCACCTTGCCAAATGCAATAAAATTGCTTATTTGTTGAAACAAATTGTGTTTTGGCGAATGATTTTTTCTACTGAAAAGAAAAATATATATTCCCCTTGATTCTAAAAATAATGTTAAAAGGAATTTTTCTGAACTAATCCTGTATTTTTTATTGGATTATAGTAATTTCTGTTAGATGCATCACATAACCAATTCGAATTATGTTAAATTCAGATAATGTTAGTAACAAGAGAGATAATATAAGCCTGAAAGAAACTTCTGTAAAATATGAATTAACATGTTCTTTGCCAAACCACATGATATCGCAACATGAAATTGTTTCCTACAGTTGGTGTTATAAAACAATTGGATGATTATAGCAAAATGCATATAATCATCCAACTATATATGCATAAAATATATTTTCTCATGAGAATAACATGAACACATTGTTTATTAAAATGAACTTATTGTAAAATTTAATAACTAAATAAAAAAAATTCAACTTTGATTTTATCTTCATAGATTACTACTCTTCAATGATATAAATGTTATAGTATATTATCTGCACTCGGTTGGCAATGAACGGGTTAGCCTCCCTCCCCCTTCTCCAAATTCTACAAAAAACCTGCAAAACCTGCTGTATAAAAATAAAGTAGAATTAAAGGATTTAAATAATTACTTATCTTCTACTGCAATCCTTTTTTTCTGAATGATTACAATCGCAACAGTAAGAAAACAAGTTAGAGTAAAAATTCTTTTATTTAAAAATGAAAGACTTAGAGAATGATGTTTATTTTAAAATTAAACATTATTCAAAAAATGGAATCTTAAAAATAAAAAAAAATAAAGCATCAAATGTTACTTTATGTTTATCCTTATATTTCTGCTCTAGTCTAGAAGTTATCAAAAATTCCTACCAACCTATTCCTATTTCTTTTCCACAAAGATGATAAAATATCTAAATTTTTTATTTTCTTTCCCATTCATTGCTCATTTATTCCTTCCCAACTATAAAATGATTCTATTTGACTTTGCCTTTTATAAATTAATTCAATTTATAGTAAATTTGCATTTTGAATTGAAGTTTTCTATAAAAAAAAATCATAAAAAAATGCTATGATTTGTTTTTGGCTGAGACTTTTGAAATTCGGGTTATACTTTTGATATTTTTTTCTAATATATTGACTAATAAATTGAAGTTCTCAGTGCAGATTCTAAAAATTTGATTTCCTTTTATACGAAATGCAAGTCAATGATGATTTTCTTAATTATTACTTAGTCAAGGCTTCAGAAACAATGAATGGACTCTGATTGGAATTTTTGTTTAAATTCTTTTAAAGATTTTAAAATGAACTGTTTAACTTCAAGACTCAGTGCATGCCCACATTTAGATTTAACAACTCCGTGACTATATTTCAAGTCTTTATGAATTGAATTTTTTTATCCAATTTTAATGTTCTTGTATTTCATATTTTGGGTACATTTTATTTATTCTAACATCATATATTAGAAATATATCCAAAAGAAAAATCAGTGTATCAAATATTGTCAATATTCAATTCTATAAAATTTCATTTTTTCTTTTTTCTTTCTTTTTGGTTTGGAAAAACAAATGAAATTAAATCCTAACTGTTGTAATTTATCTTTTGCTCTATTGTGTAATGTATTGAAGCATTAGAAGATTATTATGATGAAATTAAATTTGTTACAGGCAAAAGGAATTTTTAAGAGATTTTAAAGTGCTTATATGATAATTTCTATCATACAATTTAATTTTGTATATCTAGTTTTAGCTTTGTAAATTTAATCTATAAGTTATATTTTAAATATTTATTCTTTGAACTAAATTTACTTATAAATTGCATATAAATTCTTTCAGGGTTCAACTTGTTATGAATATGAGTACTAAAGAAGTAGTGGCTGTGAAAAAACTTGATACAAGGAAAGAAGCAGGCGCTGCAAATAATATTCAAAAAGAGGTAATACTCATAATGTTACAAATTCAATTTGTGAAATTGTAATTTTTAAAGCATTTGATCATTATAATATTTTTTTTAATAAAAGCTTTATACAAATTAATATTGTCTGTTTAAATGAATTCTGCATTTGCAACAATTTCTGTTTGTAGAATCCTATTGTGTTTACTCCGTAACTTAAAAGAAAATATTCAAAAGAATTCACATGATTAAATTTTTTCTCTTAAGCATCTGTTATATACCTTTCTCATAAGCTTAGATCCAATAATTTTTAAAGAGCACAGTTCATTGGCAGTTCTAAATAATAGGAATTATATTTCATTTGTAGACAACTTCAAGTCTGGTTTAGATTCATAGCATTTTTTGTAATGTAATAATGTTTAAAATTATATTTTTTCATTTTTGAAGGTTTTTAAACCATAAAAAAACCTTTTTTTTAATATTTGATTATTAAAATTTTACTAAGTTTTAAATATTAATGAGGAATTGAATAGTGTGGAAACTATAGAATGATATTGCTAAATCTGTCTGATTTCTGAAAAATATAAATATATCAAAGCTATCTAAAAAATATTGATATTTTCAAGGCAGTCTTGTAATAAATATTTTATGCATTTGGAATCATTGTATGTAAAGCTCATGAAAAATAAAATTATGACTGGTTCTAGAAAAATATCCTTAAATTATGAAATTCAAATAGTAAAGTTCAGTTAAACTGTTCAAAATTCTTGCTTCCTATTAAGAGTAATCTCTTTTTGTTTGCTAAATCCATTTTTAACTGTTCCTTCTCAATATATTTCATTAGTTGGCATCAGTGCTTTTTCTGATATAGCAATCAACTTCTTAACCATATTTGTAAACTTGAAATTGTAAACTTGAAATAAGAAAGATTGATTGAAAAAAAAAAGAATTCAAAATTATTCTTGAGAAAGAGGGAGAAAATTTAAATTCACATTTATTATAAATTAAGATGAGATATATTTTAATTCAAATTATTGTCCTTTAATAAGAAAATAGACGGACAGTCGTTATTTCATTAACTCTTTATAGGTACCTACTATTATTATTCTAGATTCATAGGGCAACCATTTTTTATAAATTATTCTGCTCCATATATAACGATCCAAAATTATTACTTAATTCTCTATGAGAACAATAATAATAGCAATAAACTGTATTAAGTAATATTTGAATCTGTTTGTATAATTAAGAAAAAAAGTTCATGATATAAATTTTTACTTTTAGGTTTTTATTCACCGTAGACTGAATCATGAAAATATAGTTAAATTTTTTGGTCATCGTGAAGAAGAACCTATTCATTACATTTTTCTGGAATATGCAATGGGTGGAGAATTATTTGACAGAATTGGTTAGTGAAATTTTGCAGCTGTTTTTAAAGTATTAAACATTTTTTATAAATTAGCATCTATTAATGAATCTTATTAATTATTTTTTTTAGAGCCTGATGTTGGTATGCCCCATTCAGTTGCACAAAAATATTTTCTTCAAATATTAAATGGTGTAGTAAGTTAAATATATTTTTTTTAAATTTTAATTTCTGTGAATAGTTTGTTTAACATATTTTCATAACTATTTTTTAGTTTAATCTATTACAGAACTACTTAATCGTGTTGAGTAGTTAAATTTCCAGATCATGAAAATAGTAGTTTGTTTGATAAGTGTATGTCGGGTTATGAGAATGTCAAAAGAGTTTTGCTTCGTATGGGAACACAAAACACAAAAAATGGGAATGCCACTCTAATTAACAAATTTGCGAGGCATGTACAAGAAACTCAAATTTGTTAATGATAGTTTTATTCAATCCTTTAAATGTATAAGTTGTTCAGTTGTAAATTAAATATAATTGCTGAAAACATTACATTCTGCAATCCAGTTCTATTCTGTAATTTCTTCCCTACACTTTCTGTTAGCAACAAAAACACATATAAAATTTTTATTTTGCCATAAGTAATTTTTAATTATATATGATCTATCTCTCACACTGTTAGGAATATTTTCTTAAATTATCTTTTCAGAAGGCGAAATTAATATTGTGCATTGAAAAAACCATGAAGCTAACCATGAACACTTAAAAAAAAGTCCCTTATGGTTGTAGTTGACGCAAGAAAACTGACACAAGAAAAAATTACATTAAACATTTTGTTTAAATTTTTTTTTAATTTAAGGACCAATTAGATGCAACCCATTAAGTCAAAATTTAATCCAATTAAACATTTATTCAAATGTAGCTAGATAATTTTTAAAATATTAATTTATATCGAAGAATTAAATTCAAGTAGGTTGAATTTTTTAAAAAAAAAATTATTGGTTATGCATCTATTAGTATATTATTATATATTATCAATCAGCAATACCTTCTCAAGATGTTAATCTTATGATAACTTAGGAATATTCAGGAAAATGATTAAATATTTCGTTATAATATGCAGCTTTTTATTTTTATTTTTTAAACCACTTGTTCAAAAAGTTTTGTTTTATTATCACTATTATTTATGTAAGTTTAATTATTGTAGGCTTAGAAATTTTTTAACGCTCATATAAGAATATGAAATAAAATTACTAAAAGTATGAAATGTGAAAAGTTCCTTTCTGCAAAATTCAAACTAATCCTTGTATATTAATTGATTTTAAAATAAATATTTAATTAGGTCTTTAATATTTAATAAATTAAATAATATTTTATTAAATCATAATATTTAGTAAATTAAATAATATTTGTTTAAATCATATTTAATAAATTTAAAATTTGAATAAATCATAATATTTAATAAATCAAATAATATTTGATTAAATCGTAATATTTAATAAATTAAATAATATTTGATTAAATCATAATATTTAATAAATTAAATAATATTTGATTAAATTACAATATTAAATTAAATCAGGTTCAATTTTAAAATGTGATATTTTTTCTGTGGTTTTTTCTGTTCTTTTACTTTCCTTTGTTTTGTTTTAACAGATGAAAAACCCCAAAAAATTTGAAAATATTTTTCATCTGCCTCAGTAAGATTCTTTGCTCCATCAATGTTGTATTTTCCAATACTGTGTAAGCTGGTAGCAAAGAATTTAATTCTTGTATTGAAATTTATGAGTTTAAAGCTTAGATTTCTTTGAGAACTCCCACATCAAATCTCTTTTGTATTTAATAATATGTAATAAAAATGATCATAATAATTACTTCACCTCCTTTCAAATTAAGTAAATTAAATCTAATGAGTTTGATCAACCAATCCTCTTGTTATAAATGTTTTTCTATTACTATAAAAATTTTAAGTTGAAAATATAATAAACTTGGCTACAAAAATAAACCCTGTTAAGAAGAAAACACTAATTGCCTGAATAATTAATTTGGCTAGAAGAATATTCTCATCAAAATTTTTTTAAAAATCATCTCCCTAAACATTAAAAAGTGCCCACTTAAATTAATCCTTAAACCTAATTTACAGTATTAAAACTAAAAAATTGAATAATATTTTCAAAAAATTTCCTTCTCTCCCAAAAACTTTAAAAGGCAACTTTCTTCCTTGATATCCCCCTATGGGCACCTCTGCATCATAAGATTCCGTGGATCGAGGTAAAATAAATTTATCTTATTACTTTCCCTGTTTCAGCAAAATTGTTTTTTTTCTTGCAATTGATGGTTTATTTTGTTGTTCTTTAAATATTATAATTGTTGAAGAATAGAGGTTAACATTTGTTCTGACTGAATGGATTGTGTAACTCCATGGTTAGAGTTAGTTCTCTGCGGTTATTAGCGATGGTTAATTGAGTTTTTACTTAAAAAAAATATATAGATTTATGTAGAATTATCTTTCTTTTTCAATTTTATATTCTTACTTGATTCTTGATATGTTATTTTTCATTAGACAATTTAAATTATAAATATTTGTTTAATGTACTTGCTTTATATTTCAATTTATTTTTACAAAAAAATGATTTTATAGGAATATATGCATTCAATCGGCGTGACTCATCGAGATCTAAAACCTGAGAACATTTTATTGGATGAAAATGGTAATTAAATCCCATTCATATGGATTATCTGTTAATTATCTAGAATTGAATTGCTTGCTTTTTGTAATTTCTTACTATAGAGATTTTTATTATTTTAGATAATGTTAAAATATCAGATTTTGGACTTGCTACAGTTTTTCGACACAAAGGTAAAGAAAGAATCCTGAATAACAGATGTGGAACTTTACCTTATATTGCCCCAGAAGTGTTTTCAAGGAAATACAAGGCGGAGCCTGCTGATATCTGGAGCTGTGGTATTCTTCTGGTAGTGATGTTGTCAGGAGGTAATTATTGATTTCCCCTCCAATGCATTGGTTTATTTATATTCTCAAAAAGTTTTCAACTATAGTTTTTGATAAAAAGTATTTTAGAAATTTTATTAAAATAATCATTAAATGAGTTATATTATTTTAGAGATATTACTTGATGTTAATCGTATAATTTTGTTTGATTCTCTTATGTTAAATTGTTTTGTCATTGCTTGTTAAAAAGGAAAAGTTATTTCCTTATTTATTAAATTTAAGATTGGCAAGTTTCTTCCTTACAACCATGGAAGCAACTGCCCCAGAAAAAATAAGTTTCTTTCAAACTAAGTGGAAAAAAATTAGAGCTATTTTTCAAAAAGAGATATCAAATAAACTGTTTTTTAAACAGTTTTTAATTGTATTTTTTATTTAAATAATAGTATTAATTTTCATTTTTTTTCAATGTATCATTTTTAAATAAGTGAAATCAAAAAAGCAACGATTTGAAAAAAAAAATTAACAAATATCCCAAGAAATTAATATAACTGTAATTTTATAACAATTTCTATGAGTAAATAAGTAGGTTTTTCTGTAACTAAGTTTTATAATTACATAAAGAACTATTAAAATAACATCCAGTTTAATTGATATAACTGAACAAATAACATGTAAAACATTGTATACAATATTAAAAAAGCATATTTTGAATTTACAATTATAAACAGCATGCTAATTTTTTTAAAATCAAGCACTGATAAGTATGAATACTCAATCTGACTTTTAAATAATATGACTTATAGATTTTTGAAATTCTCTATGGAATTTTTTAAAATTTTTTTTAAAGTAGATGTAAAACACTTTTTACATTCTGGTTTTATATTAAATTTAATCTTAATAAATTTGAGTAATTCTTATAATACATTTAAACATTTATATTGGTCTTTAGTTTCTTCCAATTTATTCAGTTTCTTTCATTTTGCCCGGTTTCTTCCAATGTCGTAGAAGAAATAAGATTGGTTTGGACAAAATGCCAGCCGTGGTCAAATCTATCAATTTATTCATATAAATAGTTTTTTCAATAAAAACCGGAATGTTTGAAAGTGAATTTCAGACATTGTGTCCGAACCTTAGATTTTTTAAAAAAAGAAGAAAGAAAAAGAGTATATATTGTAATATGCATTGTTATGTGTATTTCAGAACTTCCATGGGATGAAGCCACTAACAGTTGCCGAGAATTCATATCATGGATAAGATCAAATTTTTCTATCTCCCCTTGGACAAAAATTGATAATCTTCCACTTGGTAATATTTAGCATTAATAATTGAAATATAGTATTATTGTATTATATTACAAGGTTATTTTTTTAATTCTGTAATATTTGTATATTTTCATTTGTTGATATGCTTTCATTTAGTTCAAAATATTGAAATGTTGTGTGGTTATAAGAAAGATATTTATATAATTGATAGATTTAGATATTTATAAAATTGTTATTTTTTTTCTTGCATGTGGAATTGAAGATAGTATTAGAGGATAGTATGAAGATAGTATAATCTTTGGTGCTGAACGTTTGCTTAGTGTAATTTATCCTTATTTTGATGTTTGTCAGTTTTTCAAAACTAATAACTGAAGATCAGACTAATTTTTATGTATGAATGATTCAAATTTTAAATTAAGTGGAACATTAATATTATTATTATTATTTTTTATCTGTTTAGTGAGGGCCGATTTGGTGTTCTTACTCAATCAAAAATTGTTTTCTTAGTGAATAATTTTTTAAAATTTTTATATTTAGCATAAACTTTAATAGGTTACCACATTGCCGCAACCATGCTGTTGGGCTTGAAGTTGTAGAGCCGTAGTCTTTATGATCCCTGGCCCACAAGAGGCTGTTGTGGGAATGCTTTACTTTTTAGCATATTCTTTATATTTAAAGCATATTCTTTATCTTCATCCAACATATCTTTGTGCACCCACAATATAACAATCTCACTTTTTAGCTCCATTTTGGGATATATGTGTATATAAAGAACTTATCTAAGGAATGTTATATTTACCAAAGCAGCATATCCTTTTAGATTTTTTTCTCCCTATGAAGTATTATATTAAACAGTGCTTTTATGTATAGATTAATATTGAAAAAAAGTTGCATTATTACCAATTTTTTTGTTAGTTACAAAATTTTCGTTAAAATAACGAATTGCATTGTTAAAATTGGTCAAATATTTAACTGAGTGAATATTTACTGTATTTTTCTGCACTCACACTATAGCAAATTCACTTTTTAACTTCCATTTTCATACAGACCACAAAGGACGTTATATCTTGTGTCAACTGTCTTTATTGGATACTATTTTTGAAACATTTATTTGATTTTGATAAATTATATAAATTTATTTACTATTTTGAAAACCTAATTTAATAACTGAAACGTAAAGAAAATCTATTTGAAGTTTTTATTGAGGAAATTACAGAAATTAAACAAATTGAATTACAGGAAAGTTAAATGGATATTTGAAAAAAAAAAAAAAATTAAGTTAATAGAAAATTAAATGAATGATTTGTTTTTACGTGTTTTGATGTAATATTTTTTTTGAAGTAAATACTAATTAGATCCTTTCTTAGCATATATTTTAATGTAGGTTATTAATTAATTAAATAAAAGTTGATAAATAAATTATAAATTATTTTAGAAAATTTCTAATTCAAATGTAATGAAATTTGAATGGGAAGTTTCCTTCTCAAGCTTTTTGATAAATTTATTGGATCATTTATTTAAATCTTGTGTAAAGGCTAACCAAACGTTGTACTAAATGCGCTCTAAATTGTATATGGCAGTTTTTGTTTGTTTCTTTTACTCTTTTAAAATTTAAATGCCCTTATAATTTTAAAATTAGCAAATAATTTTAGAAAGCTTCATAATGTAAATTTGTCATAAAAATGCAAAATGAGTAATTTATCAAGCTATTGATTTCAGATTTTTAATTTTTCTTTTTAAAATTGCACTGGAAGCAAATTTTTAATTAATAAACTTATAAATAAACGTTTCTTTTTTTACTATTTCAAATTTATTTTTCCCCCCACACTTTGAATGTGAATTTTAATTAATATATGCTAGAAAGTTTTTATTATTTAAATTTGCGATTTTTAATCTTATTTTTAATTTTATCTTAATCTTTTGTAGTTCATATGCTCATGTTGTAAAATGTATGAATAATTATATAGATATGAATATTCTGTATTATTATTTAGTATTTAATTGCTGAAGCATTTAAACATTTTATACATAAGAAATTATTATTGTACTTATCTCTGATGTATTTTTAAGAGCTATTTTATTTTAGCAATTTGTATTATATTTATTTGTATTTGGTATTTGAGTAATCTGTATAAAGCAATCATTGTTTCATTTATTTATTTTTTATGAAGAAAAATTTTTTTGTTTTAAATTGCACGTGCTTTCATAAAAGAATTAAGTCATAGAATGCTATTACTTAAATATATTTTAGCCTAAATGTTTCCAAGGGACAAGATAAATGTTAAATTGAATAATAATTTTTTAATGGAAAAGTAATTAATTTGTAAGTATTAGTTAATTTGAAGCCTTTTACTTTTGTCTGTGTTTAAAACATTTCTAAAATTATGAAACTATTTGCTGTAACTTGAAAGAAAACTAAACATATTTTCTTACTTTTTAGCTCTCTTAAAAAAGATTCTCCTCTATTCTCCTTCAAAAAGATATGGTATTAAAGACATACAAAATAATTTATGGTGCAAAAAGACTTTAGTACATGAAGGTAAGTTATTTTTATTTTATTGTGAACCTTTATAATATAATGTTAATGTTCTTTTCTCATTATCTGTAAATAAAGTTGCTTATTGCTCACCGATTTATTATTTTATTTCTGAAATTTGGCAAGATAATTTTTGTCTTGGCTTTCATATTCTCATGAATTTCTGCTGCACCAGCAGAGGGTCCTGTAATCATTCACAATAATTATATATTTATCACTTGTGAGGCAAGCAATGAATTGGAGTTAGAAGGCTTATTGAGAAGTTTTTCAAATATCTCACCATCATATTTATTTGTTTTAATTTCTTATATTTATTAAATTTGATTGTTATTAAATATGGCCTTTCTGTTCATTGCATAATTTTACACTTAGCCATTCTGCAATACATATGTTGTAATGTAAAAATTTTTCTGTAGATTTGAGATATTAAAACTGGTATTAGGTATACTATTTCTTTCTTTTCTCAATAGAGAATTTTGGAAGATGATGAAATAATTCTGAATTTTATTTTTAAAGAATTATTAATTAGGAAACACGTTAAAATAATTCTTTGTCTTTTAAATTTTTATAGCTATCAGATATAAAAAATAAGTTATATTTTTCTCTATTATTATTATATGGATATTAATTATAACTTAGTTAAAATATGTTAAATGCCATATTGTCCCAAAAACACATAATTGCAATTGAATAAGCATTAGTATTGATTTTGGACTACTCTTGAGATAAGACGTGGGACTTACTTATTTGCTAACATACTTAATTAGTTATTTATAGATTTTTTCTGTGAGATAAGTGTTGTGTCTCAGGCTGTCATGTATATTTTTAATGTAATAAGAAATATAATATAGTCATATGTTAAGTGTGAGCCCAAGAAGGCTATAAATAAAGTAAGTCCTTAACTCCTGTGTTCCTTTCTATAAATCAAATTCCCAGTATGCTTTCTAACTGTGTTACTCTTGGTCTGTGTTATGTACTAATAAATGTCCTTCTCTGATGCACTAATCTCTAAATTCACAAATATAATTCACTATATACATTCACAAATATTAGTACATTTGAAAAAGTCATAATATTTCATTTAACCAGAAATTCTTGTTACCCAAATAAAAAAAATATCCACTGGTAATTCTAATTACCAATACTTTATTTCTCTATAAATTATTTTTTACCATACTTATAAATTTTAGATATATATTTTAGGGAAATATCCAAAAAATTTAGCAAGAGCCATACTAGCCTTGTATGTATTCAGTAATTAAAAAAAATCATAACTATTAAAGGAAAAAAAAAAAAAAGGATAGGGACATTAACTACTGCAGAGTAGCAGTTCTCTCAACGAATTTTCTTCCTATAAAAGGACCAATTTTCAAATTTATTTTTTAATTTGCTCTTTTCTTTATATTTGAAATTTATTTTTAATTTTATTATTTTATTTTTGTACTTTTCACGACAAAAAGTCCTTCTTGTTAGCAAATGTCTTTAAATTTATATATTTTTTATTGGTTTTTCAAATATATGAATATGTATTAAGGCTTTCAGCATTTCGCTGATTTAATTCTCATGAAGTTTATATATAAATTTCTTTAGCTCTGGTAATTTTTAATGTTTGTTTTTTAGATTCTGCGCGATGGTGTGGTGATAGTTCGACTCGTAAACGGTTGTGTTCTGATTTAGAGCAATCACCAGCACTTAAGTAAGTTTCTTTTGTTTTTCAGCATTGCTTAATTTTTATAAAAAATCTGTTAGTTTGGTCTTAAATGTTTTTATAATTTCGATATAATTCTGTTTTTTTTTTTATCAAATTAATTTATTATGCTTAATATAGTTTTTATTTTTTACTATTTGAGAAAGCTGTTTGTTGTTTTCTTTGGATATAAATTTAATTAAAAACATTTTTTTATTACTTTTTTTTTCTTTTTAAAAGAATTTAAACTGTTTTATTATGCATATTTTATGGGGATATTTTATTCAGTGACAATATTTGTTGTCAAAGATTAGATATTTAAAAATAAAAATTTAAACCTTTTATGAAGCATTAAATTCGTACATCTTTCAGATTAAGCTGTAATTTTAGAAATGTGAAAATAAAATATTTTTTATGCAAACTATGCATTTGTCATTATTTCAATTTATCTAAACTACAGAAGTGTTCGAATTTAATCTTTAATTTTTTTAAAATATCAATAATTTTCTAATTTATTAAGCATTTTTTAACACATGTTAATAATTTTTGTATCAATTATTTACAAAGCAGTATATTTTTAAATGAACAAGCAAATAAAAGAAAGAAATATTGATTTGGTAGTTGCTACCTATCCAAAACACAAATTTATTAATTAAGTTTGAACAGAATCATAGTAATTAATCAACACGTAATTTACTTTCAATTTAAATGAAAATAGAAAAAGGACATTATTTTAAGAATATAGTATCTTAATCCAATTTCAAGAAAGGTTATGTATGTTTTTAATTTTTTTTTGCTGCTAATTTGCTTTTTATATTTTATTTTGCAATATTTTTAGCCCTTGTCTTTACTTATGAATTTTTTTTTTTTTTTTACAGAGAGGAAAGCGTTACCAAACTGTCATTTTCACAACCTGCTCCTGTGAATAGGGAACATGAGAAAACTAGCTGTTTGCCTGGGGATATTAACTTCTCTACTGTTGGTGTCAGTTTCTCGCAACCTGTTGACCCAGATAATATGATACTATCCACGCAGTTTACTGCATCTCAGTCTCCTTCAAGGGTACCTATACAGTTTTCTCTGGTACATCTAATTATGCTCAATATATTAATACATATGTATTTAACCTTATTTTTCTGCCTTACAGACTCCTTTGCCTATTGGTACTCGCCTAACAAGATTTTGTATTGGCATGGATATTGAGCTAGTGTATGCTGAACTTACTAAGGCCTTAGAAAAACTTGGCTATGGTTGGAAATATAGTGCTCCTGGACAGGTGATTTTTTTTCTTCTGGTCTTTATTTTAAATTTTGTTTAATTTCTTTGTTCTTATAATTTTTGATTTAAAGTATAAAGAATTTTTAGTTACATATTTTTCATACTTTATATAGCTGGAAAGTATAATTTTTTTAAGAACTGTTTTATATTTTACTTGCTGTTATATTTTTCTTTATTTGTATTTAAGTATGTTTCTTTTTTTATATTGTAGTTTGTTAAGCTAAGCAAAATTATTTTATAATATTTGTTTCATTTTATTGACAGATTATTTATAAAGGAAGAAATGTAATTGTTTTTATTTAATTTTATTTTCTATGTTTAATTTTATATTTGTTATTATCGTTACAAGATAGTCATTTAAAAGATATATCCCTAAAAAATGTTGCTTATTTGAATAAACATAGATTCTGTGACCACTTAGTACTGTTGTAATCTTTTCTCTCCTTTATCGTTTTATTTTGCATTTCTTTCATTTTACTATTGAGTGTCACATTTTTAAATTTTTCTTTCAAAGCAAAATGTAAAATCAGACAAAAAGGACCAATCCATATTGACATTAGAGGTAGAAATTTTTTTTCAAATCAAATATCTTCTGCGAGAAGTACTGTCTGGAAAGTTCGTAAAAACACCAGAAGTGCCACTTAATAGGTTAAAAAGGTCATATTTTTGGATTAGGAAATACATTTATGTTAAAAACTGACTTCTCGAAAGGCAAGTTAAATACTCTTAAATGAACAGCAATGTCTTCCCAGTGATAAAATGTAACACAAATTCAGTACCATAAGTCTTGGCTCATTTGGCCAACAATACTATCCAATCAATGCAGAATTCACGTTTAGGTTGTCACGTCTCGAGATTCTGAAATATCCCTACCAAACCAACTGCATATATGTAGAACGCCTTAAGTCGTATAAGTAGCAGTATTCTTGCAAATTTGTCACAAATTGGGATTTTGATTGTAAATTTGTAAGAGAATTTCTCAATTTTGTGGAATTTCAAATTTGTAGAATTTCTCAAGAACGTTAAGATGGTCTCATGATATTGCATACACATAGCCTTTTTAAGTTTCAAAATATAACATAAGTTCTAACGTAACATATATAAGCTCTAACATAAGTTTTAGAATTCAAAATGTTTAAAAATGTTGTTTGGTATTTTGATACTTATCTTAGTGCTACGAAATAATGAAAAATTAAATAGTTTTTTTCCATCTGTTTTTTGTTAAGTTCAAGAAATGATATTGCTTATTTATTTTGTTATTAAATATGCGTGAGAGGTACTTTTAATAGACATTTATTTAAGTATATCTTAGGTATTGCCTTTTGTTTTGATAATTCTTTGAGTAATGCCATTGGGTTGGGATATCAGTGTTTATGTAATAATTTCTCATATTTTCATTATAAGAATTGACTAGTATTAGAATTTCCTCCCACTTTCACCTGATTTGAAAGAACAATGAAGGAAAGGCTTGAAAAGTAATGAGAACAAAGTAAAATTTAAAATAAAAGAAAAAATTATTTTATAACGCAAACATTATTCTTGAAATGAGTAAATTTTTAAACTATATTTTCAAATGACAGCAAGCAAATACAAAAAATTATTTGAAGGATTTCCTTTTTTAACAAGCTTCTGGAAATCTACCATTTTTTGGCAGATTATATTTTAGATGATACTAATTTATGACATTTTGTTGATTAAATTACTTTGTTACATGTTAAAAATTTTACTAGATGTTTACAGAGTGCATAGCATTTTTAAAAAGTGCTTGAAGGTGCTTATTTTTGATTTGCGTTTTTTAAAAACCCTTAAAGGTGGTTTTTTTTATAAGAGTTTATAAAAAGTGCTTAATTTTCTATCTTTTAAAAAGATATTTTTTCTTTTTCATTCCAATTGTCGTTCTAAATTACAAAAAATGTGTGCTTTTCGCAATTTTCTCTGCAATATTTATCAGAAACTAGTTATTTTATCACGATTATGTAGAGTTTTTGAAAATGTTTTTAAATTTTGTTGATATTATGTTTATAAATTTGGAACTTTAAACAATAGAATTTTTTTTTTTATTACTGTTCAGATCCTAATTCTGATTTTTTTTTGGAAAGTGATTAAAAATATTATTTAAGTGCTTAAAAAATACTTAAAAGGTGCTTATTTTTTGTTGAAAAATTTGACTATGCACCATGTGTTTAGAAACTAAAATAATGTTTCCATAGGTTTTATTTTGTTATACCTTTAAATAGAAAAATTACATGTCTATAATTAAACCGTTATTTAGATAGGTTGGAAAATAAAGTTATTTGTTGCTAATTTCTTGTTTCCCCATTCCCTATTTGTTTTTCAACTTCTCGCTCATATTTTTGTAGGTCACTGTCACTACACAGGATAGGAGAAAGACACTATTAATTTTCAAGGCAAACCTGATTAGTATGTCAGACAACATCCTTGTAGACTTTAGGAGATCAAGGGTATGCATTTTCTTTTTCTTTTCTTTTTCTTTTTTTTATATTTTTTTAGTTTTGTCAAATTAAATTAAGTTTTTATATTTGGACAGTGTTCAAAATAAAAAATGAAACAGCTGTGTAACTTATAATCTTATTTCAGGATTTTCAGATATTAAGATGCAATCTTATGGATGGAAGGGCTAACTTTCAACTTCCTAATTAATTTTTGCTGACAATATTTTAAGTTACAAGACGGAAACAGAAAATATTTTTTATGAATAGGCATATCTTATATATTTCTAATTATTTAGTAAAAATCTGCGAGATTTTTCATTTTCCTATTTTCAGATATAGATAAAAAAAACCAAAAAACTTTTAACTGCATGACAGATTTTTCATTACTTTAAACGATGTAATTTAAATGACAAGTTCCAAAATTTAAACACAATTAGTTAAAAAGTTCTTGAGAAATAACAGTTTAAAGATACAATGTTTTTTTATATTTTATTACTGAAAAACTATTCAGAAGATTTAGTTCAAATTTTCGACTTTTGTATTTCAAATAATGTAATGTTTCAATTCATTAATAAAATCACGATTTTCAATTCATATTAAATTAAAAAATAAAAGATAAAATAATCTTAAACAGTTATATTATTATCTTTAAGAAAAAAGATTTATAATTGTGTACAAAAAGTGAAATTAGCATTAAGGGTATCTAATTTCTGTCACTCTCTTAAAAAAACTATTAAGACATTGTTTTATAGCTTGCAAATTTTGAGGGCCAAGAAATAGATTTGTACCAGAAAAAAAGTATGTTTATTCAGAGAAAGTACTTTGTCCGATTTTGTAACTAAAATATCACAAATAAATAAGCTTGTTCTAAGTTATACCCTTGAAATATTAAGATTGCATCTTAGTTTGTAAAAATTCTATTACTAGATTAAAAGTTGTTGATGTGTTCCATTTTTTTTGTATGTTGTACATGTGCTTTTGAAGCGCAAGACAAATGCAGTTAAACTAAAAGCAGTTAAAATTATATAATTACTTTTATTATTAAGCATTAAATACTTATTTATCAGATTATATTGCTGTATGATTTTAAGTTATAAAGCAATTTTTTTTTTGTTCAAATGTTTTGAACTATGACATTTAACCAAATATTTTTGGCTAGATTAAATTCAAACTTTTTCCAAATTTCACTAAAATTAAAGAAAAAAAAATGCTACAAATGTCTATTATGTTTTTATTTTTTATAGGTAATTAGAAGTATTTTTCTGTAAGCATAATTAAAGGGAAGAAGGAAGTTAATAAGTACATTTTCTTTAAAATTTATGAAAAAACTTACTAATCAAACTTTTGACCATACGTCATATTTTTTGATTGAAATTTGTTTATTATAAATTTTAATGAGCCAGTTTTTGGTGTACTCTCTTTTAATAATCTTTTTTATAAGTTTTTTTTTTTTACCAACACTTGCTCCATGACTTGAGATTAGTGTGGACGAGTCATTAAATTTTGTTTATTTATAAAAGCAATTAAAGGGAACTTGAAATTAAAATGTGAAATTAAATGGAAAGTGAAATTAAAATAGAACCATAGTGCGTTAAATAAATAATTTTAACGATGTTTATTTTGATTAATGTTAATGCTAAATTAACATGATACACATTAATGCATATAAAAGTGAAACACAATTTTTGAATCTGTCCTAAGTTAGAGAAATCATGAGTGATTTTTCATGCTTTTCATTTTAGTTCCTTGCTCACCCTAACCCCTATCCATCTTTCATGTTCTCCATTTTTGATAAAAACAATCTATTTACTAGTTCAGATTTTTATTATGAGATCTCTTCTAGGTTGTGAGTAAATTGAAAATAAAAGCTATTATCATAAAACGGTTGGTTAGATCAAAGGTTGTAGTATATTCAATGTAAAATTGCGAGAATTGAAATATCATGAGCTTGTTAAAATGCTTAATGGCATTTTTTGAATTGTGCTTCTCAAATGCCATATTAATTAATATTCTATTAACTTCAAAATGTTCATGCTAGAAAAGAACTTGGGTGCGAGTAATTGATTTTTTACTAAACAGTTGCTTGATAGTTTTTCAGTTTCCATTTATGTTTTGGCATGATTAACTCAAAATGAGAAAAACAACAACATTGTTTTTTAAATTTATAAAAATTGTGTAAACAATTCAAAATAAAGTGTGGTTTAATTGAATTTCTACCTTACAAAACTGCATTATTATACTAATTTTTACTATTTTTTAATGAAATATATTCAGTGCACTTGAACTGTTTATTATATGCTGATACTTTTTGCATTTATATCTGATACTATTTATTATAGGGAGATGGTATTGAATTTAAACGTCACTTTTTGAAGATAAAGGAATCTTTGTCACATATTATACAGAAGCAATTGTTTTCAACTGGAGTTTGTTAACATCATTTAAAAATTTAAATATTAGTTTTATATTTTATACTCATTGTAATTAATCTAGTTGTGTTTTATAGTCAAAATGATGTATAGTTTTCACTGTATTATATTTCATCATTTTAAAAAATGTCTAAAATATTTTTGTGCAAATTTTTATGTGAATAAAATATTTTCTTTGAAATGTTTAATTCTTTAATGATGTTTGTTATTTTAATAATAATTTATCATTATTTTTAATAATGATATTTTAGGTCACCTTGAGCCAGAAGCAGAATTCATATTAATTAGCCACCTCATTGGAAGACGAACACTCTATCCTCTGGTGTAACACTTTAAAAAAAATAATGATTGTTTATTTATTTTTCCTGCATAGTATTCTCTAATGTTCTGGTTACAGTTGTGAGCTTCGAAGCAGTTAGAACGACATGCCGTCTGTTAAAATAAGAAAGCTTATTTTAAACTTAAAGAGGATTGGGTCGAAATCGCATTTTATATCACTGTATTTAAAAAATGTAGGTAAATACATTTTATGGAAATGTTTAATGGTTGCTCCCAAAACAACTGACCCCCTGAAAGATCAATTGAAGGAAAAGCTATATAAATGCTGTGGTTGCTGTGTTCTGCCTGGGAAATCTGATCTTTCCTTTTTCTGAAGTTATGAAATTTTTCAATAGATGGCTCTGCTGAAATGAGAAGCTTTGAATTAATGTTTTCTGTTGCCTGCATAAAAATCTAATTGAGATATTTGTGTAGACGTCTGTTACTTTTGTCTTCAAACTGCACAGCATGGTTACTTTAAATGGTGGCTATTTTGAAAGTGTTAAAAAATAACTGAATTATATCGAAAACAAAGTATACATTATCATCTGCAGAACAATTTACAGTTTTTCTAGGTCAGCAGGGCTATCAGTCGATGAACTGTGTAAATAGTTTTAAAATTTTGGAAGGATGAATTAACTGTTTTCTAATACTTCTTTATGACATCGTGTTAATGTCATCAAAATGCTTTGATCTTAAAAATATGACATAATTGAAGTGCTTAATGTTAAAAGGGGGTATGGAGTATTTTTCCGAAACTATGATCTTTGTTGGTTTTGGAATATCAAATCACCGATTATCAAAGATTCAGTAATTTTCTAGACTGACTGAAGAAGGGAATCCAACAATTTCGAAGCAATTAAAAAAATCTTTACAAAATCAACACAGTTTTTTTGAAATTTTTTTCTCGAAAGTACAGATTTGTAACATACACCCTTTTAACATTGACCGCTTCAATCATTTAAAAGGTTTGCAAATAATATGAGGTTCTACATAAAAAGAAAATAATCTGAGAATAAATAAAAAATCTTACAGAAAATTAAAAATTGATAAAGACGAAATTGACATTGTGGAAGAATTTGCCTATCTCGACTCTATCCTCGACCGCAGTGGAAGTGTGGAGGCAAATATTAAGAACAGTTATCCGTGCAAGAACAGTTTTAGAAACCTTGATAAAATTTTAAAAGTCGACAAGAAATAAATACAGAACATAAATAAATGCCTAAAAAACAATAGTCAGAGCAATTTTATTACATGGTTCTGAAACATGGTGCCTTATAAAATCAGGCATCCAAGCATTTTGTGGTATTTCAAAGTAGCTGTCTTAGAAAGATCTTCAAAATATTGAAGCCTCCTAAAATAAGAAATAAAACAATAGTGGAAAAAGCAAAACTCGCTAAAATAAGGGAACAGAACAACTAAAGAAAGTGGAAAAGGACGGTACATGTACAATAAATGCCAAGAGAAGAGTTAATGCTTATTTCTCTCTCCTGGGCCCCTAACGTCAAAAGAAAAAGGGGAAGGCCAAGAATGACTGGTCAGAGATAAATGCAGGTGGATTTCAAGAGAGAAAAATTTAAAGGATTAGTGGAAGTCAATTCCTAGACAAGAAACGTGGGGGGGGGGTATAGAAAAATAGGCTAGATGTCTGATGCGTGGACAACGTGAATAGCCTAAGTAAGTATGTGTAGGGCACATTGTCTGGACAGAGGACTGAACTTATCAAGTCAATCATGCTGTTAGATTTTTTTGTAAAATGAAACTTAAAATCATTTCAAGTTTAGAGAAGAAAAAATTAAAAAGTTCTAAGCAATCTTTGTGTAAAAAAAAATAAACAGAAATATTTTAAAACATGATATTGTTTTAATATTTTTTATTTATTTTCTTTTATTGTAAAACATTTCCTATCTTTTTCTTCTAAATTTTTTCATTTGTTACGCTTACAAAGCTTCTTAACTATAGATGCACTATTTAGCACTATTTAAAAAAAAAAAAACATTATTATCGATACTAAAATTGAATATTTGTTTCAGATAATTAATTACCAGACCTAGTCTTGTCTTAATGCATTTTTTTTCTCCTTTAAGCTTTTTCAAAGTACCTTTCAATTTTTAATGAATAGAAAATGATTTATTAAAAGTCCTTTGTAAGAAATTTCAAAGCTTTAGCTAGGTACTAATTATTTTCAGTGTGTTTAAATGATAAAAATGTTTTTCTAGTAATCTGTATAATGGTATCTCCCAAAGTTTCTAAACATTCTATATTGTTTAGTTTTTCCGTCGAGTAGTAAAAAAATAATAATATGAAAAGAATTATTTTTTAAGGGTCATTGGCCTTACAGTAAGTCATTAATCTCACAATTTTTTTAAAGTTTTTACACACACATTTAGAAATATGTATTTAATAGAAAAATAAGTTCCACGTTTTGCTTAGCAAAATAGGTTTTATTTTTGAAAAATTTCAAAATTAATTACATAGTTCACCAATGGAAGTCCATTGCAGCTTAAAAGAAAATTACAGCTCTGTTTTATGCCGCATTTCATCAGTGGCCCCCATCCCCCCAAGCTCTTGGGTGCATTCTTGGGTAAATTCTAAATTCCCCCCCAAACTATTCGTTTTATTTAGTGTAAAAATTCCCCCCGCCCCAAGCATTAAGTGGGCGCATCGTGCGCCCACCTTCCCCCCTGATGGGGGCCCCTGCATTTCATGCTATTTCAACTAATATATTTACGCAGGCAAATGTTACTTTTGTCTCTGACTGCACAGCGCTGTTGTTGCAGAGTGTGGTTGATTTGAAAACATTATTTTAGAGTTTATTACTGTCATCAGTGCCATTTGTTGATGAACTTGGTAATACATTTTTAAACCCGAAACGATCTAGTTTCCTAAGCAGAACGCAGCAAACCATACATTTATTTTACGTTATACTATTGATTTTCCAACTCATCAGTTATTTATGGTGACACTCGGTAACTAACGATTAAATAAAAAAATTTGTAACAAGTTAGGGACAAACGGGACCACTTAGCGCACAATTTAAGCTACAGATTTTAATCCCTAACTGGAAGATATTAGCCCCTTTGTGAGTAACACTTGAGAGCTAAGTAAAAAGATCGCGAAAAATCATATTAATTTCTGCGGATAGAAAATAACTAGTAGTAGAAAATAACGTTTTCATTGTTAAAAATGGATGCTACAAATTCAAGATATTTATTTTAAAAAAGTTATTTATTAAGAAATTATTAGACGATTAAAATTATTTATTAGGAAAACAAAAGCAATATCATTACTCGGTTACCGCTAGGACTCGAGCACGAAAAACCTGCTGGACAAGTGAATGTGGTACATATCTAGCTTTTCAAATATTTTTTTTTTCGGTTATGGAATCCTAAATGACCAAGTTTCTATAAGCGGAAACTTGATTTTATAACGAAACTTCATTACCAGCTCTAAATATTAATCTTATTAAATTTAGTGCAATAAAATAGGAAACAGTACTTCATTTGGTTAGATAGCAAAGTCTATTACACAAATAGGTACAAGTGCAAAATTGTACATAAAAGCCCTCATAACTTCTAAATTATTAGTCCATTCGTCTCGTGGTTGAACTCATTCGATTCAGTGTAAAAAATATATAACGAGAGCAATAGCTCACTTGCTTATAGAAAGAATGCTCAATTCTCCACATCCCCTCAAATCATTCCATTTCTAAACAAAAAGGGCTTATGGAAGAGTCGGGGAGTTTCTAGCTATCGTTTATAATGAAATAACAAATCTTTTTATGAAAAAAAAAATTTTGGGTATTTATTTTTCCGAAGGAAAAGTCTAATTTTACCAGGACCATGAGTACAAAACTGTGCTTTTTAGGCAGATAAAAATACCTTTATGACTCCTTAACTATTGGTATCATCGTCACAGGATTAGTCTCATTCAATTTAGAATATTACGTAAGAAAATATACCTTACAAGTTCAGATAATCTCCTTCATAGTTAATTTAAAAAGTGTGCATAAGACCTGTTACAAATCATACATTTTATACATAAAAAACTAAGTAACTTCTGAAGTAGTTATTCTATTGACTCATGTTTAGCTTCATTCGATTGAGTATAAGAGCTATGTAAGAACAGGGTCTGATTTATCATGAGTCCTGAGAGGCCCAGGCATAGGGCCTTCATATTTCTGGTGGCTCACTAAATACTACAAATATATTCTATTTGGGTTTTTGCTTAAGAATTGTCTTTTAGAAATCAAAGTAAAAAAAAATTAAATAAGTATAACCTTAAATTTATTTACATATCGTTATTTATTTATGTAATAATTAGCTTATGAACACTTCATAATTAAACAACATGTATATTTGGCTTAAAGCAACAACCAGGAGGCCAAAATGTTTGTACAATACATAAAATCCTTGCAACTTCTAAACAATTGGTTCTTCTTTCTCGTGATTGGTTTAATTTGATTCGGCAATGCCTAAATTACTTGTGTAGAAGAAATTCAAATCTCTTAAAAAAAGGGTGAGGCGTGCAGAGGAAAGTAGGGTAGTTAGTAGGTACCTTTTACGAAGACACATGAAAGCTTTCTGTTAAAAAAAAAGTTTGGGTATTAATTTTTCTCAAGGAATTTTGTTTGCTAGACTAACTGGTCTGAAAGGGCATCCTTGCTCTTGGTGTATTCATATAAGATGAATATGAATAAACAATCCGAATTACGGTTTTAGAAAAAGAATTGCTATAAAGGCTGAGACTGATTGTCAGAAAACCATATTTATTCTTGAATTTAGTTATTTATTTTTTGAGTTAAAAATTTTAATGAGAAATACTGTTGCAAATTTTTATAAATACCTATTATTTTGATTATTTATTCAATGTATTGTTAGTAAAAAAAATATTTTTACTTCAAAGTTTTATTTTCATTAGTTCATTATTATCATCATTTTTCATTAGCGTTCTTCTTAAATAATTTCATATAAATATACTATTCATATATATTATTCATATTACATTCTAAATGTATTTATACATGCACTGTAAAACAGAATTAATGGAGAAATGACGCTAATTTATTTTGGAAAAGCGTAGAAAATTGATATACTATTACTAATACCTATGGTGCTTATTTAAGTTTAGTAATAAAAAACTGAAATAAAATATTTACTTAACTATCGAAATTAATGGAGAAATTGTATTAGTTCGTTTAGGAGAAAAGCAAAAAACTCACCACACTATTTTTTTCGCCAACGATGTTAAACTAATTTTGATAATTGCTGCTAACTGAAATTAAAAAAAAAAGAAAAAAAAACTGTATTTAAAAAGCAAAATTAATGGAGAAATGATGCTAATTCGTTTAAGGGAAAAGTAAAAATCGCCATACCATTATTTGAGCTAATGATGCTTAATTAATTTTGATAGTATATACTACTGGTATTATGGTATCTGGTGCAATTTTAATCAATACCGAATATAATAATGTAGGCAAAATTAGTATATTTGGTACCTATTAAAACTGGATCAAAATTGTGCAGTCTTTATATAGATGTTTAGGAAAGAGGTTTTTTACAGGCTTTCGAAAGGAACAAATACTAGAGAAAGTCCCGTAATTGTGGCCTATGATGCTTAATTAATTTTGGCGATAAATACTGACTGTAATAAAAATTAACTTAATAAGCAAAATAATTAAGGAAATGATTTTAATTCGTTTAGGGAAAAAGCAAAAAATTCACCTCACTATTTCTGGTTTCGAGTAAGCCACGCCCGTCAAGCATCAATTCTCTTAAGTGACACATTCTATACTCTTACACAAAGATTCTTTCTCAAAGATTTCACCTTTTTCACTATATATTTCGTACTTAGCACAAAGACAGGCATGAAGGCACGTAGAACATAAACAAACTAATTATGCATCGACGTTACCAGGTGCACAAAACAAAAATATATCATGGTTTACAATAAAATACATAAACAAATAGTAAATCTAAGTTAAGTAAAATATGTTGAAGCGAAAGAATTATATTTCAACAAATTCGATGTGTGATATTATGTGTTCATTCAATTAACTTCACGTTAATTAGCATTTTAACTTATGTCAAGAAATTTAGCTCAACTTCAACTCGCCATTTTGCTTTTATAAGTGATTAGCTGGAACTAACGTCATGGGTCACATATGAGGGTATTTATGATATTCTTCTTCTTGAAGTGCAAGTACCCACCTGTCAAAAAGTGATTTTTATTTCTGATAGTGTGGGTAGTCGATTTCTGATGTAAATTGTATTACGAACAAAGAAATAAATAGAATGGAAGTTGTGGTTAATATATTTTTAATCCAGGTGAAAAGTTGCGGCTCGCGAAATCGCTTATTAAATTTCATAATCACTTAAATAATTTCTTTTGCACTATTACAGGTTAAAACATCAAACATTCTGCCATGTTTCCGAAAAAATAAGTAAAGAAGCAAAATGAATGAAGGTTCATGTATTAATCCAACTGAAATCTATACTTTAAACTTCAAACAATGTACGATATATATGTATATATTTTAAAGTTTATTAATAGGACTGATATTTAATTTAATGTCAGCATTCCTACCTATCTGAATCACTTAAAATATCGAATTAAATTTAGAAAAGTTTTGTATCTTTGCACATCGGGATATTTTCAGCTGACTAAAATCGCGAGCATTTCTAGAAACATTTAATTAAAATAACGTTTGGATAAACGACTTCCCCTTTAAGCATTAATTTTCTCAAATGTAACAAGTTTCGTTCTTTAGTATTTCCTTTTGAAGTCAGATTAGTTAAATTTTAGAAAAGCAGAACTTTTAAAATGGATCTAAATAGAAATGAAGATTGTTTAGTAGAGATTCGTAATCAAGAAACGCAAGGAAACCCTTAAAATGTTTACTGCATTAAAAATGAGAACGGGAAATCATAATTGGAACGAGAAGATTGTAACTTTTAAACGTAAACTAGAAGTATTTTGATTTCCTAATGCAAATGGATCCACATTTTCGAAGTACTAATTAAATACGAGTGGTGAAAGTTGATATTTCTATAATTGGAATAGCTTAAAATACATTGTAGCATATCTTAGAAATACATCAGGACATAAGTTGAGAGAAAATGGTGAATAAGCTGCTGGAGCATTTTGAGATAAATAACGGGCTAAAAAACCACTTTATTTAATTACAAAAAAATAATGAATAACTAAATAAATAAGTTTGATTTAAAAATTTTATTAGCAAACATATATTATGTTTACCTTTTGTTCGAAAAATGATTAAAGATTTAAAAAATCACTTAAAGTAAAATGGAAGGAAGCATGAATATACAGTAATTTGCGCTGTTTTGGAAATCAGAACATTTGTTCTCACACGGATTCAAAAATAGTTACAAAGTTCGTAAGCAGATGGCACTGCTAACCGTAAAAACTATACTATATTACTACTTCCTTTCGTTTTTCTTTAATAATTTTTCATATCATCGTTTATTTATGTGTCACGTGACATAAATTCAAAGAAATGTATGAGAAATGCTTTAACATGCATCAAGAGCTAAAATAAATGAGATATTTAAACTATATTTAATCACTCTGCTTTGGAAATGAGAGCATTTGTTCTTACTAAGATTCAAAAATAGTTATAAAGTTCACAAGCAGATGGCACCGCTAACTGAAAAAACTATACTATTTCTTTATGTTTTTTTTTAATGAATTTTATCTCATCATCGGTAATTTATGTGGTACGGGATAAAAATAATACAGGATGCATGAGAAATATTTACACAATTTTAACGTGTCATAAAACCTAAAATAAACTAGATGTTTAATCTATTCTAGTACAGCACGCAAAATAAATAAATAAAAATGTTTCTTCCTGATTATCTTCTAATTCACGTACTACGATATAATCTGCACAAATTGAAGGCCCCGCTTAAGATAAGCTAATGAATTAATTAAGGCAAATATTACATAAATAATAAAAGCAAACGTACTTTTTCCGAATTTCGAACCTTTTTACGAACTGTTTATACTTTTGAACAATTCTTTCTCGACGTAGGGAATAACTGGAATCTTGAACACATGATCACCATCTGGTCGAAAGTCTCCTTATTATTATTTTTATCCTCTGATTTTTTTTGCCATATCTCTAGAATTAATTGGATAAATAAATTTTTTTTTTTTTTACAGTGTATCAGGATGCAAAAACTATTGTATCCAAATACACTGCAAAAAATCCGGGATCAAATCATGATAAAACCTACCGGCACTGAGGGTGCCCTTACTTTTTACCGCAAAATCTATTTTTACGGGAACATGCCACGAAACAAAAAAAACAGCATATACTGTATTTTTCACTGTAATAATTACCGTAAAATCACTGAATCACTCTATTTAAATAAATATTACTGTGAAACTTACGGTATAATATTTTACGGTAAAATGTATTTTACGGCTGATGCACCCAAAGTGTTCGTTTACTCTCAGAAATAAAACTCTTACTTTTTAAGATTCATCATTATAGACCGATATTTCACTAATTTTGAGAATTATTTCTCAATGAAATCACATGATTTGTGACGTAACGGGAACTCTCAAATATACAACGAAAATGTTTCCTCAACCCCAGTTAAGTCTGAGAGATTTTTGGCTAGAATGACGATAATACGATTGAAAATAAAGTAATGAATTAAGCAAGCCGTCTATATGGTGATCAAGGAGTTGGTCTCTTGCGAGAAACATCCCGGGTTTGAATCCCGCTTCGGGCATGGGTGTGAGGTGTAATTTATCTCTTTGTTCTAAATGGCTTTTTCGCTTTGTTAAGGTTACGTTAATCGAGCACACGATAAAGTGATAATTGGAAAAGTAAGATACATTATGCACTACGTGCTTTATTTCTTTTACTAGAAAAAAAAATAGAATGACAAAATTCGTTTCCCTGAGGAAGTGACGCTATTCGTCAATTTGACGAAATGCTCGCTCTGAGCATTTACCGGGAAACAGTGTCATCAGAAACAAAATTTTCGCGAAATTTAAGAATCCATTTTTTTCAGTGTACTTTATATCTTGCACTATAAAAAAAATTCGGCTCAAATTATAGCACTCAATTTTCCAGGGATTTGACGTAAGAAATCATTTTTTATCACTATTCATTATATTTTATCAATAAATTTAAAAATGGCCGAAACATTTTTAGACAATAAGGTATTTTACATAATTTTAAATCATTTAATTTTCAATAACTCCATATTCCTTTTTATTTTCCCTATGAAGTAACAGCTTAATTTCATAGCACTGACAAAATACATGGGAAAACTATTCTTTTGTAATTAATTACGTAAAGAGGAGGAACTGACTGAAACGACACAGTTTAATATTAAATTTTCAAGTATGTTAAGTAATAAATGGCTTTTAAATGGCTTTAATATAGCTTTTAGCAGTAGCAGGGTAATTAACGTCAGTATGATTTCTGATTAAGAACGATTAATTGACAAGAAACTTAGTATTATCATTTTATTCATTCAAGTAGCTAATATGTGTAATAAATACTCTTTTTCTATTGTAACTGTCAAATAAAAATAATTGTAACAATTTTAGTTCAATAATTATAATTTTTACTATTTAAAAAGCTTTGTTAGTAAATCTGCAAGAACAACATTCCTGAGAAATCGAATTTAAAAAAATTGCCATGTAAAAATACATTCTTCACAATGATGTAAAAGACAGAATGCCTAACAATGCAAATTCTCTACTATTATTATCACTTCCTTTATTCAAGTAGCTAATATGCGTAATAAATACTCTTTATCTATTGTAACAGTCAAGTAAAAATAATTGTAACAATTTTAGTTTAATAATTATAATTTTTAAACTTTAAAAAGCATTGTTAGTAAATGTGCAAAAGCAACATTGCATAGTTCTTGATAAATGAAACTTTAAAAATTGCCATGCAAAATTACATTCTTTAAATTGGTGTAATAAAACAGAATACCTTACGATGCAATTTTTGCACTATTATTTTATAAAATAATAAAAAGTACTAAATATTTCAGTAAAGTTATTTTTTGTATGGAATTATCGTTGGACAAACGGATTTTATAATTGTGTGCAAAAGTTTTTCAATTAGATTAAAAAGTTCTCGATATATAGCGAAATGCGTAAAAAGTAAAATTAAGGGGTCCAAACTTTGGATCGCTCTCCTGACCAAACTGTGTGGACCGTATTCCAAATATTTCAAAGATAGCTGCTACCCCTTATATTTTGGAGGTGAACAAATCGAATCCGTTGAAATAAAAGGTACGTTACGTCTGATTTCGTAATTAAAAATATCGTCTGCACTAATTAATAAGAATAATTAAGGTCATGCCCTCGAACCATTAAGATTGAGTACTAATACGTGAAGATCCGATCCGATCAAAAGTTCCAATTAGATCAAAAGTTACTCAGGGAGGTCCGTTTATTGTTTTGCGTTCTGTGCATGTTTATACGAAATGTTTACAATCTGTTAGGAAAAAAAAAATCGCAGAAAAATAGCTTTCGTCGAGTAAATTTTACAAGAAAAAAAAAAAAAAACGAAGCAACGTTATTTAAAACTTAATAAAGAATAATACAAAAATGAAAAGTATTCGTACTCCGCCGATAACCTTGACAAGGTGACGATGAAAAGGTGTACGCTAAAAATCAATTCTCTTAAGAAATAAAAAGTGGAAATGAAATAAATAATGGTAACAATAAAATATTTAAAAAGGATATACATGAATTGTAGGAAATAAAAATTTTCAAAGAGAAAAAAAAATTATATATATATTTGTAGAAGAGTAGGAAAAAAAATTTAATTAACAAAAAATGCATAAAACTATTTGTTTAGCTTAAAACTGGAGGAAAATCATTACTCCTCTTCTTTAAAGTAAAAAAAANATTTGAAATGATCAACTTTGATGATATTATTGATAAATTTGCTTCATCAAAAGCGGAAAATTTACACATAGTAATTAGTTTTATAATTGTATTATAATCATATTATTAAATATATGTATCTCCTTAGAGATAATAAATATTTACTTTTTTATTGTTTTAAAACTGCGTGTTTTTAAAATATTTCTTTATAAATATGTAAAATAAATAATAGGTATCTTATGAACTAATTCTAGATGATCATATACATTTCAAAGTCTAGTCTTGTTTTCTCAACTACATTTTTTGTCTCAAATTTAATGCCTAACTTGAGCCTATGACTTTATTAATTCTACTTTATTTATTTATTACTTTGCGAGTATATTTTACTTATAATATTAGATGGATTTCGAATGGGGGGGGGGCGCTAAAAAGGTATTGTGCCCCGGGCGCGAGTTAAGCTCGCTACGGCACTGCATCTAAATTAAGTGTTATCATAACCATATCATGAATTAATTCACTACCTTTTACTGTTACAGTCACGTACTTCTTATTATTAAATAGAAATTCTGCACATAAAACCATAAATTTCTATCAATTAATTCATTTGACATAAAACAATAAAGCTCCTATCAATTAATTCATTTGACTATGCACTTCTTTCGTTGGAAATCATAAAACTTAAAATTAATGTGTCATCTAAATTAAGTGTTATCAGAACTATAATGAACTATTTACCATCACAGTCTTGTACTTTTTAAAGTAGAAAATTTGCACATAAAACCATGAATTGAAATTTCAACATAAAATGTAAATATTTAAAAGAAACTTTTAAAAGCGACCATCGTGCTTTTCGATATGATACTTAATGAATTATTTAAACGAGAATTTCATTCCTCATATTTTTGTTTAAACTTTTAACTTTTTAACTTTTCTTTCTACATTTTATAACATTATATTCTAAAATGTATTTTTATTTCAGAATTTTTTCATTGAAAGTACAGATTACGGACCACGAATCTATAGTATTTACTTAAGTACAGTCAACCCCGCTTAAAGGAATACCATCGGTTCCAGCCAAATCTATGTATTTAAGCGGGTAATTCGAGTCTATGTATTTAAGCGGGTAATTCGATCTTAAATTCCGAATTTTTGCAACATTTTACTTTTTAATGATATTTAAAGCGTAGTATAGCATTTTGATTAAATAAACTCAGTTTTATGATCAATAAACAATTAAAATTAAAACTGTTTGAGTTAGTATAATAAAATATAAATGTCATTTAAAGTTACATAAAAATATTTTTGTTGTTGTTTTTCTTTGTCGTTGCTGCTGTTGTTGTTGTTAATTTTACGTTGCACTAGAGCTGCACAATGGGCTATTGGCGACGGTCTGGGAAACATCCCGGAGGATGATCCGAAGACATGCCATCACAATTTTGATCCTCTGCGGAGGGGATGGCACCCCCGCTTCGGTAGCCCGACGACCTGCGCGCGAAGTCGACCAGTTTACGGTAGCACAGTTTAACGAGGACCAATACCGCACACCCTCGGTCCCTACGCAGACTGATCCAAGTGCTCACCCACCCGCACACTGACCGTAGCCAGTGATGCTTGACTTCGGTGATCTGCTGGGAACCGTGTCTTAATGATCAGTCCACTGTGGGACTTTTTTTTTGTCGTATGCCTGTTTAGGCAGTGGGGGTGCGATTGTTCCTGTTTTTCAGTGGCGCCATCTATGGCCAGGAATTCGACTTCCGCCACGCCATTCACACAACCACCCACAACCCGTTTATGGGGTTGGTCACATTCATACACAAAGGAGAAAGGACGTAGAACACACAGAGAGAGAAAGAAACATAGCCATGCCTTGCCCGGGATTCGAACCCAGGACCTTTCTGACACAAGGACAGTTCCCTGCCCCCTACACAGACCGGTCGGCACATAAAAATAAATTAATGTTTGTGAAAAGTATAATGTAGGTGCTAAAATATTATTTGATCCCTTCTGAAAAAATCTATAATTTAAGACTGTTTTTTTTAATACCCGTTTATTTGTTATCAATTATACCGTCATCAATTTATCAAAATTAGACATTCCCAATCAAATTGAGTTTATTATAAATTTAAAATACATGCACTCTTAGCTTTGTAAAAATATTTTACTTTTATTTGTACTCTAATTATTTACAAAGTTATAGCAGTTTCTGTACAAGGCCATAACAGAGAATAGACTAATGCGTTTATTACAAACGTTATACTGCGTTTATTTCAAAATCAGATTTTTTCACATTTTACACCACCTTAAACACGATATCTTTTATTTTTAAAATAATTGTCTACAGCTTTTCATGAGTGCTTATGATTATAGCACAGACTAAGAGAAAAAAGTACAATTTCCGTTTTTTATGCTTGTTTTTTCGCAAACATAAGTGCAGAAATTATAAAAATATTTGCTTTTTAACTACGTTAATCCCTAACTCAGTAGTATATGCATCTGCTTTTAGGATAATAGTTCAAAACATAGTTCATAGCCTTCTAAATAAAATCCTCAAAGGATTTTTTGTTTTAGGTGATAGAATTATTTTAACAGTGTTTAGCTTAAATGCAAAAAAATACCTTATTTTTACTTAAAAATGACAATTTATAATAACAATAATAATTTTACAAGTTTTATACGTTTTTAAATATAATAAAACAAATAATCTAGTTTTTTGAAAATTTTATATTAATATTTGAAAAAAAAGGTGCCGAAGTGTTCCATTTCATTTTCTAAGGTTTAAAAAAAAAAAAAAAGAAGAAAAAACCTCGAAACTAAGAGTAAGAATTTCTGCTGAATAATTCCCAGATAACAGTGTAAGGTTGATTTTACTGTCAGCAACAACCTTTATCACAAGACACAACAAGGTTTATAAATGATTAGCAAATAAACCAGGCAATGTTGAAAAATGTTAGTTTTAACTATGCTAGTTTAAGCTCTCCTTATGATGTTCTCTCTAAGCTTGCATAAACATCGCTTTTAAATCGAGATTGAATCTGTCTTTATGAAACAAGGTTAGAAAAACCTGAAATCGAGGATGAATCATCATTCTCAAATCAAGAGTAGAAAGCGTTCTCAAATCGAGGACAAATTCACCTTCTCAAGGTTTATTTTAGATTTTATGACTATCACTGAAACAAAGTTTATTTCAACAGGTTTTTAAATACTTTCTTTAATACTTTAAAAGTGAAGGTTGGCCTGATCATTAAGTTTTTGCCACTAACAAAATGATGCATTTAAGAGCCTGGACAAGTTAGAATAAAAAAAGGGTAAAAAACAAGGTACATAGTAAAAGATAAAAAATGAGATTTTTTGTATGTCTTTATTCAATCTTTGAGAAAACAAGTTTGGAATACTAATATTTCTATTGGGTTTAAAAAAGCATTAATTAGTAAACCTTTCTATCCAACCAAATTTTGTCGTTGTCTACCGCCATTAAGGTAGAGGGGTGCGATTGTTCTTGTTTTCCAGGGGCGCCATCTTTGTCCAAGAATTCAACTTCTGCCTTACCCATACGTCACATCCGCTTATAGGGAGGACCCATTTATACATCCATTCATTCGTTCACAGATCGTAATTTTGACCTGAACCAGAGAGCGACCAATCTCCAATTCAGTATCCCCAGAGGTACTGAATTGTTATTGGAACATGGAGGACTTAGCGACACGACAGATTTAGCATGCACCAGTCACACTATTTACTACACGGCGAGTCTTCGGCTAGCTGGATTCGAACTCCAGTTCTTACAAACGCGAGTCCAGTGTATACCGGCCAAGACAACCAAATAAAAATAAAAATACATCACTTACAGTAAGGTTGCCTGGCATTTGGATTAATTAATACATTTTTGATGTTATTATTATAATAATACCGATGAAATATTGGAAGAATAAACATTTTTTGAATTTATCTAAGAAAGAAAAGAATAAGTTCTTTTTATTCTGATGCCACTAGCTCTACGGGGTTTCTCCTGTTGTGAAGGAAAATATTTCGAGACGACGGATTATGGCGTGTTTAGTTTTATTCAATCTGGCAGCCGTATCCTTTAAGCTGGTAATGTTGAGAAGTATTTCTTATGCATGAATCCCTTTAACTCTCTACCAACCTTATCCAAATATAAATACCAAACTGGAGCAGGAAACGTAAATCCATGGTCTTGACATTGATACGGAGATTGAGAAAACCGAGTTTGAAATAAAGGAAATAATATTTTCTCTCTTGTATGTTGTGCTTGTAAAGGAAAGATGTTACTCATTGTACTGGTAACAACATGCTTATTTTTCCGCTTCCGAAAGATAAATATTGGATTATTTTCCGATATTTATTTCGATGCTGTGTGAGCCAGTGTTGGCATTCGTATTTTTAAAAATTTATATTTTGCAAACTATTACGCATATCAAGCAAAAGATTAAAAAAACAAACACTGTTTTAGTTTTGAATTTTTTTTGTCAGTTCTTAAAATGGCTATCGTTTTTAAGACTTGCCAGATTTGAATGAAGAAAACTAAAGTGATTTAATACATATTTAGGATTGTATTTATTTCTCATTTTTTTGATGATAACTTTACGTTTTATGTTTACGTTTACTATTGCGTATATAAGGTATATAAAGCAAAAAAAAAAAAAAAAAAAAAAAAAAAAAAAAAAAANAGTTCATAATAGAAAAAAAAAAAAAATAATAATAATATGCGTTGTCTTAGTTATAATTTTTTTTAATCTCTTTTTAGAATGACACATATATAAGCTATAGTTATACTATTCAGCTCCTTTCTATTATTATATTTCTATAGAGATTAANTAAATCAAAAAAAAAAAAAAAAAAAAAAAAAAAAATGAAAAAAATAATATGCGTTGTCTTAGTTATAATTTTTTTAAATCTCTTTTTAAAATGACACATATATAAGCTATAGTTATACTATTCAGCTCCTTTCTATTATTATATTTCTATAGAGATTAAACATGAAAAAACACGAGAAAATGAATTTAAAAAAAATTGACTTACGAATTTATTATGCTTATTAAATAAATATTTCCAAGCAACTGAAGCGGAAGTATAGAATTGATTAAAAACTTTATTGACTTCAAAAAATATGAAATTGGTTGTAAAAGTCTACCTGTTTCAAAAGCTCAAAGATAGGCTCCCGTTCTCAAGATGAAATCCCGTGAATGCGGAAAACTAAAGTGATTTAATGCATATTTAGCATTGTATTTATTTCCCATTTTTTGCTGCCAACTTTACGTTTTATGCTTGCGTTTACTTATGTTTACGCATATTAGGTATATCACGCAAATAAAAAAGTAATTCACGTTGCTTTAGTTTGTAGCGTAACTACCACTACAGAAATTACAACTACAATTCACTAGTATATAAGACATGTTAACTCGATTCTACTGTGTGGTACCTTTTAATAGATGACGGTTGACATGGTTTATAACTATTATCCCCACATTGGTGACCCGGACGTGATGTGAACACGCCTACCTTGACCGAAACTCCTACTTCGATACGAACATGACTATCTTGACAGTAACACGCACTTTGAGTTGTAACGCTTACTTTCGATGGATGGTCCACATTGAACAGTTGACTTGCTACTTGTGACTGCGACATTATCCACCTACTCGCACTGTTGCTACTCAGTCTCGTCTTGATCACGCACAACGTCGGCTTGCATATACTCGACTGCTAACGGCAACACAGAAGCGACTACGATCGTGAAGTTAATACACCTCTCACATTTAGCACGCAAAACAGTTCGGTGATCTTAATACAGCTCTCCCGGCTTCTCACAAAAACAGCAATGATTCAACTAGTGGTATCCATTCATCGAATTCTATCACAGATATAATTCCGGTGTGCGAGTACTGTAGCGTAACTACCACTACAGAAATTACAACTATAATTCACTAGTATATAACACATGTTAACTCGATTCCATGGTGGGGTACCTTTTCATAGATGACGGTTGACATGGTCTATAACTACTATCTCCACAAGTTGAAATGACAGATACGTAAGCTATATTTATACTATACAGCTCCTTTTGATTATTGCATTTCTATAGAGAGTAAGCAGGAATAAATAAATGAACTTTACAAAACTAGACTTACAAAACTGTTATGCATATTGAAAAATAATTCCAAGAAACTGAAGTGGAAATATGTAACTGATTACAAACTTCATTGGCTTCAAAAAATTATAAAGATGGTAATAAAAGTCGACATGTTTTAAGAACTCAAAAATAAGCGCCTATTTTCAAGACTTGTCAGACGTGAATTAGAAAAAAAAATGATTTAATACATATTTCTCATTTTATTTAATTCCTATTTTACTTTGGCTACTTTAACGCTTAATGAATCGAATCACTTTTGTTTTCCTCATTTACATCTTAAGAATGGGCGCCTATTATTGAGCGCTCTGATGTGTGTTCCCTTTTATTACCATCTTCAGATTTTTTCAGAAGCCAATAAAGTTTTCAATCAAGTATATTATGCATGTTCTAATTAAAATTTTTTAAAAATATTCTCGAAGTTTTGATTTAAATGCAAATATTCTTTTAAATGACTATTATCAGCGCATTTTTCAAAATGAACATTATCTGAGCTAAATTAATATTATGTATATTGCTTATAACTATAATTTATGTATTTATAATTTATATATTTATAATTTATATATTTATAATTTATGTATTAATAATATATTGTTTATATTTATATTTATATAGGCTTAGCATTAATTAGCAACTGCATTCTAAAAAAATTAAATTTCTCAAACTTTTGGTACATAATAGGTCATATTTAATTTTTTTAAAAATATTGATATGGAAATTAAAAAGAATTATTCCAAGCATTTTAGTTTCAAATGTTCAATCTTTTCATAAAATGACCGCTATATGACATATTCTTAAATAAACTTCTTTTCATATTTCCTTCTTTTTCTATGCATCTTTACTAGCCTTTACTTAAGTTACCAGAAGCTCAGCTCACGAAACTTAATATTTTCTTTTTTCTTGAAAGTTTTTTAAAGAAAGAAGAAAGATAATTTTGTTTATTAAATACTTAATTTTATGTAAGAAGATATTGCTAATAACTTAATGGCAACAAAATGAACAATTATCTGGATTAGAGAAATGATCTACGGTACATTGAAAGAATGATAGCTAATAAAATGATAATCTTATAAAACGACAGCCTCATATAACAATAACCTTATAAAATGATAATTTTATAAAATGATGACCTTGTAAAAAGATAACCTTATAAAACGATTACCTTAGGAAACTTTATAACCTTATAAAGTGAATTAGAATGAAAGCAATTACAATGAAGAAAATTTGTAATGTTCACAATTGTGATGAAATATGCTATTTTAGACAAAAATACAGATAAAAAACAAAACAGCGCATCATCCATTTGCACAGTTGTAAGTCTGGGGAACCACTGATAATTATTTTAGGGTTCGAGTTTAATTTAAGTGGTCCCCAACGCGATTTTCCAATCCAGCGGCCTTTAGCGACCAGCTCTCCCGCTTGACATTTTCTTAAATAAATAAAAAAAATTTTTTTTTTGATTATATACTTTTGTTAGTTCAGGTAACAAATTTTTAAAATAAATAAAAGCTTGCATCATTATTGCGACCAACTATATTCAAGAAGAAAGCCTTAGAAAAAAAAAAAAAACAAAAAAAAAAAAAA
>NC_092208.1:41123120-41163333 GCF_043381705.1 Parasteatoda tepidariorum | reverse complement strand
ACGGTCACGGCTTATTGATATGGAAATTAAAAAGAATTATTCCAAGCATTTTAGTTTCAAATGTTCAAACCTTTTATAAAATGACTGCTATATGAGATATGCTTAGATAAACTTCTTTTCATACTTCTTTCCTTTTCTATGCATCTTTACTAGCCTTTACTTAAGTTACTAGAAGCTCAGCTTACGAACCTTAATAATATTTTCTTTTTTCTGGTAAGTTTTTTAAACGAAGAAGAAAGATAATTTTGTTTATTAAATACTTAATTTTATGTAAGAACATATTGTTAAGATCTTAATGGCAACAAAATGAACAATTGTCTGGATTTTAAAAATAATCTACTGTACATTATCCTTATAAAACAATAACCTTATAAAATGATAATTTTATAAAATGATGACCTTGTAACAAGAAAACCTTATAAAACGATAACTTTATAATCTTATAAAGTGAATTAGAATGAAAACAATTACAATGTAGACAATTTGTAATTTTCACGATTGTGATGAAGTATGCTATTTTAGACAAAAACACAGATCAAAAACAAAACAGTGTAGCATCCCTTTACATGGTTGTAGGGAACCACTGATCTGGGGAACCACTGATAATTATTTTAGGGTGGTTCGAGTTTAATTTAAGTGGTCCCCATAGTGATTTTCCAATCCAGCGTCCTTTAACGACCCACTCTCCTGATTGACATTTTCTTAGATAAATAAATACATAAAAAACTTGATTCTATACTTTTTCGTAAGTTCAAGTAGCAAATTTTAAAATGAATAAAAGTTTGCGTTATAATTGCAACCAACTATATTCAAAAGGAAAATCTCGAAAAAAAAAAAAAAAAAAAAAAAAAGCCGAGCGAGTCATTAAAGACCGCTGGATTGTAAACTAGCGTCCCGGACCAACAAATCACCGTTAATTTCGAGCCATGCTTTCCCCTATTCATAAAAGACTAAAGAATATAAATCAGTTCTTGTTTTTTAATCAAGTGCTATTTGTAATTGATGCTACTTTTATTGTTTACTAATAAAAGTTGCAAAATAAGGATGGGTAACCTCTTTTGCGAATATTTAGTTTTATTCAGTATTATAAAATTATTTAAGCCTTATGACATGTTTTTTAAACTTAAAAAAATCACAGTAAATTAAGATTTTTTAAATTAATAAAATGTAAAAAGAAGTATTATAATTCATTACATCGAAAATGAATATCGTTATCAGAGTCGAAAATGGAAAGCTTTTTTTATTAGAAAAAAAAAATCTTTCTTCTTCTAAAAATTTTCTTATATAGCAACAAGAAAATAACAAACTTTTTTTCTTATCGCTGTATGAAATTTCTTTAGTATATAATAAATTAAATAAATCTTGCAAGCATTTGAATTAAGGAAAATTTTAATATAAAAAGACTGTTATAGCTTATACAGTTTTCAGAAATCATTCAATGCATCTAGATTTATTAAAATTTTATAAAAGTGAAAATAAAGCAAACGAATTTTTGAAGTTACGGTGTACAATTCTCAGAAATTTTTTTTTTTGAAGAATATATTTTATTACGAATTTCGAAGAATGAAAACATATTCTCTCGAACGATATAGCGAACAAATAAATAAATAAATGAACTGAAAACTACAAGTATCACGAAATGCTCTTGTTGGTTTCAGTTTCTCAATCTAAAACTAAAATTTTCTATTAGGTAAGATTAAAGCTGCATCGTAGGATAACAGATAAAATTAGAAATGAATGAAAACTGGAAAAGGATTGAACTTTAAAAGTCGCCGAATCCCAAAGTTTCATGAGAATTGGATTATTATTTAGAAATATCAAATATATGAAGTTCAGCTTGATTCATGTAAAATTGCTAGAAAATCAAAACGCACGCAATTGATCCTAATAGCTGTATAGTGACTTAAAAAAATTTCTTAGAATTAAACAAGCTTTCGAAAGCTGTAATCAAAACTCAGCATTTACTAGCAAAACTAAAAAGAATGATTAAATGTAAATCGATTTAAACATAGCCTCGAAATTAGTGTGAATAAAATATTGCAGATAAGCAACATCTGGTGTTTATCAAAAATTCAAAGTTAAACTTCACAAAATTAAAATGTAGAGTGTTTAAATAATCAATTTTACACTTTGAATAATTTTAGAACTAATAATTGATTTTAATAGCAGGTGTCCTAAAAATGATCTACGATTTGAGAAATAAATTTGAGAAAAATTTGTTGAGATAGAAGTGTAAGTTTTATTTTGTTTTTGCGGAAGAAACTATTTAAGTTATTTTCATAAAATTTCGAAGTCAGTTACAAAATTCGTTAGAAGATGGCGCTACTGACTGTAAAAAACTATAATATTGTTTTGTGTTGCATACTAGACCACTCTAATTTGCTTGATTGTTTGCATGATTTGTTATTTCCTTGAGCGTTAGCCAATTTTGCCATTAGAACTGTGTCACGTTGTTTATGCGAAAAGTGGTAACTACGAAAAATTTTTAAAATTTTTTTTTAATTAGCAGTGACATTTGTTAAAGAACTTTGTAACTAATTTTGAAATTTGAAGAATAAATTCGAGAAAAATTCATTAAGATAACAGAGTACGGTTTAATTCATTTCGCTTAAGAAACTATATAATTAATTCGTATCAAATTTTGATGTTTCTGTTGCATGTCTGTTTGCATATAATGTTTTCTGTTACATATCTGTAGACCATTCTAATTTGTTCGATTGTTTGTATGGTTATTTGCATGAGTGTTGGTCAATTTTGCCATTAGAACTAGAACTGTGCCACGTTGTTGATGTAAAAAAGTGGTGATTTTGAAAATATTTTTTTATAATATTTTAATTAACAGTGTAATCTGTTGAATAACTTTGCAAACTAATTTTAAAATTTGAGAATGAGCTGGATAATTGCTTAAACAGAAGAGGCTATAAGCTTATAATTGAAGAACATGCTAAATAATAAGCTCATTGGCCGAAAAATCAGTCACCTCTGGAGAAATCATGGAACACATCATTGAGGTTCAAGTCAAGTGCGGCTCTTTAGCGCTTTGGGGTGTTTTTGTGATCGCGTTTGCTCACTAAGACGACCACTAATATGAACACTAATATGTGTTGTTGATATCCATATTTTTTAAGTTGACAACTCATTTTATTGGGTGTGACTCATTTTATGAAAACTGACACATTTAATGACATCTCAATTGGCTCCCTGTCTTGTAACCAAGAAAAAATGTGAGGGATATTTTCAAACATTGGGTAAAATACCAAAGTCAGCACTTAAGCAATTGTGAGGATTTGCGTCCTCGAATTCTCAGAAAGTGGCCTAAATCATCGCCTCATACGACTGACATGATAATCTGATCAGACCTTAATGCAAGTACCAGTTTACACAATAGCCATTTTATAGAAAAGTCAGCAAAAACGAGAAAGCTATAGCAGAACATGTCTTAAATTCAGTTTAATTTCTTAATAAAGTTGGTTTGTACTTGTTAATTACATTAATTCATTAAATTTATAAATATTAAAGTAAGACAAACTTCTTCCAGGTATTTGAACTAATTTGGTTCGCTTTTAGTACTCAGACTACTCGTAAAAACCGCGTAGAGGCCTTTTGATGCAGGAGGTCATGCCTAAACTGCATGCAGCGTACTTGCAAAGACTCATAATGAGGTGCACGCTGATGATGATTTTTCCAAGGGTGATTAATTTTTCTTATTCGATTAACTTCTTTTGAAATATTTGTTATTTTATGTTTATAAACAAATATGAACACATTACAGTCTTCCATAAATTAAGAATATTGGTTTAATTTGCTAATTTCATATTATTAGTGATTCTTGATGTAAAATTAGATTTGTCGAGCTTTTCAATTCACCCTTTGGATGCATGCAGTGTTGTCTTAGCTCTCAACTATTTTCTTCGAATATTCTTCAAAAAAACTATTCTATATTGCGACATAAACATTTATAAGACGTTTGTAGACACTTCTAAAAGAACAATGCAGAGTGGGAACAAAAATTCTAAATTCCTACAACAGAGATTCACATCTGCATTCTTTCTTTATCTTGTTTAATAGAAACTAGACTTTTTTCAATAAGAGAATTCAAACAACTCATACAGCACTCATTAACGTATAACATTTGAAGTCTTTGCATTCATTTAAAAGAAAACTATATCTTTTGTTGGAGTTTGCCTTAAATTAATGAGTGTAAAGTTTTTTTCTAGACGAACAAAAACGATGAAAGTATGCAGTTCATTAAAAAAAATGTATATAAAAAAACACAGTGAAAAGGGAAAAAAATAACAAACAGGAAAAAAAAGATATATATTTCTTGATATCTTTTTTGCAAAAGTTTAACGTCTTAAACAATTTTAACGGGACTCCATTTCTTCTTTGTACTGAAAAGTTTTTTTGTAATAATTACTCCACTATAAACTAAGTACAGTCTACCTGATGTCTAATCTGTACGGTCTGTTATGATATCAAATAAAAAGTGGTATCATAAAAAAAAAAAAATCAATCAATAAATAAACACATAGAAGCAAATATGAAAAAAAAAATATCCTGTTAAAAACATCCGTAACATGTAAACTTCAAAAAATACATATTTTGTTTGGATGGTTTTTAAGTTTTAACTTTAACTCATCAAAAAAGTAAATAAATGAATAAATAAATAAGAACGTTTAATTTTTTCAGGGAAACTTTTAAACCTAAGTAAGTCTGAAGAAAAGGGTTGCATAATCCATTACTGTGGAGATCATATTTAACTGTTAAAAAAAAAGGCTATAAGAGAAAAAAGATATTCGAAATCTAGTTTGATGTAAGGGGAGAGTCGGGTAGCCCCACCCACTTAAGGATTATTGCTTATATTTCTGTATAATATTGAGAAATAATCAATATTTTTGTATGTTTCTATTGTTTTATCATTTAATTAAGTAATGCAAAAGGAATAAACCAAAAAAAGAATAGTTTAACTTAAGTTAACCCAGTTACAAAAATTATGTTTTTTGACTGTTTTTTCAGGTGTAGATGAAAATGACCAATGTATTGACNGAAAAAAAATATCCTGTAAAAAGTACATGTAAACATGAAAAAAATACATATTTTGTTTGGATGGTTTTTAAGTTTTAACTTTAACTCATCAAAAAAGTAAATAAATGAATAAATAAATAAATAAAAACGTTTAAATTTTTTCAGGGAAACTTTTAAACCTAAGTAAGTCTGAAGAATAGAGTTCAATAATCCACTACTGTGGTGATCATATTTAACTGTTAAAAATAATGCTATAAGAGAAAAAAGATATTCGAAATCTAGTTTGGTGTATATGTCTTTAAAACTATGCCAATTTAAGAAAAAAAAATAATTGAATACAGGTCACTCAGATAAACGTGTTTAACTGTTTAAAGTAAGCCCATCGGTTCAAAAAATTCCATTAATCTGCAAAAAAATTTCTAATTTGTTTTATATGTTTCTAAACCTGAGTTTGTATATAAAAGAAGGATTGAACTTTTAAAAGTTGGATATCGGTGAATAAAAAATTGTAAATATTGGCAAACATTATGTAGTTTATTTTATGGATTATTTCATTTATGTTACTTTGAAGAAAGGGAATTAAATAAGCCACTGCTCTGCCCTAAGTAAGCCCTAAATATTTCAAATATTGAGGGAAAAAAAATCTGTTATTTCCTTTATAGGTTTGTTTCCAAATAGATATACAAATTTCCTTTATAGGTAAGTCTTTTCTTATAGTAAGTTCTCTTTATAGTAAGTTTCATTTGAGAAATGCAATGACTTAAACGTGTTTACTTAAATAAATCTAAATAAATAGGAAAAATGAAACAATAGGCCGTTCAAATAATTCAGTTGGCTTTTGACATGAAAAATTTTGTTTAGAAGTTTTTTTCTAGCCAGTAGCGCCATCTATGGTTGAAACTTTGCTTTTGTTTGGGAAAAAATATAAGTTTTCAGAGCAGAAATCAGTAAATCTTTCATTTTTATCTCGTTCTATTTACTTTTCGTTTTATTTTCAAATCGTCGGTCATTTTGGGAGAGCCTGTAAAATATTTATATTATTCTAATTTTGAAATAGAGTATCAGAGCAGTTTAGTTTATAAAATGCATTATTTTTAGCGTCTGATAGGAATATATTTGTTTACAATTTCAATAATTACTGAAGAAAGGAAACACGCACATTTTACAAAACACAAAAAATATCAATTTAGATTTTATTCGTTTCCACTAAAACCATTGTTATTTCATATGAAACTTGTAACTTATTTATACGAAATAAGTTAGTTAAGTTATGCGAAATAAGTTACATTGTTCAAAATGTAATTATAACTATGTAGATATATGATTATAGTTAAACAAACCAGCTTGTCTTCGACTACTGGTTGGTAGTCGGAGACCAGCAATATAAAATGTCGACCAGCAATATAATGACCAGCAATATAAAATGAAACAGCAATATAAAATGTCGACGAGTTTTTTTCTTCTTCTTCTATCTGAGCCAAAATAGCGATATTCTGGCCTACATTATTTTAGCGTCACACTACGGTAAAAATTAACGAGTAAATCATTTCCTTTTATTGTTTTTAATAAAAATTTTTAAAGTTCTTTATAATCATCTGGCCATTTGTTTTATTTTAGTTGTATGAAATGCTTAGATGCTGGAAAGGATTTCATTTTCTGTGTTTATGGTAGAATTTATTATATGAGAGACTTAAATAAACGAGTAAATGAAATACGACAGAAATACTTTTTGCGCATTATAGAATTAAAATGTAAAATAAAAGAGATTTAGAGTTGATTACAAAATTTATGTTTCTGAAAAAATACACAGTATTAAAAAAATAATTTCGAAACGCACTAAAGTAAATTCACCCAATCCAATCTTAATTCAATAATTTTTATTAAAATAAAGCATAAAAACTCCACTTTAAAACAATAAATTACAAAAAATTGCTCTTCATCCCTTCATGCTACAAATATAATCACGCGGAAATAAATAAAAAATATGACAGAGATGCTACACAATAAACCTTAGAGTGTCATCTATTTAAATCTATTGAATTAACTAACAGTTTCCCTTAAGTGTTGCTGGAGGGTGCTGTAGGCAGCTGGGCCCTGGAGAAACTTCAAGAAACGCGTCGTCACGATGTCAGAGTGGATTGTTCGTAAGTATTATTGATCACGGTCAAAACTAAATTGATTTTAACTGTTATAAATTTCTTTAAGTTAAAAGAAAACACATATATAAAATAGAAAAATTATGCATTTTAAAGTAAAATGTAAATTAAAAAAAGAATAATAATTTAGCTTAATGGCGTTGTTGAAGAACTTAGAGACAATATAACCAAGTAAATGAGTATTTACGTTACAAAGTTAAAATGAGTATTTACGTTACAAAGGTAAAATGAGTATTTACATTAATTTGACGCGTTGAAACAGTATTTAAAATGAACTTTAGCTTGCCAACCAGTTTTTCTAGAATGTGTTTTGAGCTTAGATAGATGATTTTTGTTATTAAAATATTTTCTTTTATTAATATTGAAACCCTGGAGCTGAGACTTAACTGATCTAAGTCATAATTGTAATTGTGGGGCGTGGGGTAATCGACTATGTCAACTGTCATCTATGAAAAGGTACACCACTTCAGAACGAACGGAGTTAACATGTCATATATACTACTGAATTGAAATTATATTTTTGTAGTGGTAGATACACTACAGTAATAAACTCAAATATATAATTCATGAACGATTGGGGCATCGATTGGCTGCTGTTATCCAATGTATCATCTTCTACTTACCGGTTATGAGGAACATGCTTTGGCAGCTGATTTTTCAAGTTGTCACCCACACAAACATTAACACCTATGTTAAATGAGTACATATTTTAATACATACATATTTTAATATCGCGATACATTATCAAAAATATAACGTGGTAATTTCCCAATTAATCTAATATATACATTTGTATGAATATTTTTGTTAGATAAATGAAATTTAGCAATATTCACAATTATATCATATTCAATAATTATAGCGTTATAATATTCACGATATTGTTATATTCGATGCCCCTATGTGTATTATCGGTAACCCAGTAACCCATATAAATCAGAACCAGGCGTTGTTCTATTTGTATCTATTTGTGTTCTATTTGTATCAATAATTATCGCTCTGTATAATACTAACGATACTGTCATATTCGATGCCCCTATGTGTATTATCGGTAATCAATGATCTATATAAATTAGAACCTGCCGTTGTTCTATTTGTTGACAAACTTGGCTTCACGGTACAAATTACTGAAAAGTACTGATTTTTTAAAAATGAAGCTTATAATATTTTCGTTTAAAGGGATAATAATATAATATATAATAATATAATAAAGGATAATAATATAATAAAGGATAATAATATAATAAATGATAATAATATAAAGATTTGAACAAGTTGTTATTAATTATTGATATTAAAATGTCTTAGCATTAAAATATGATGGATTTAAAAGACTTGAGGAAATTGAAAATGCCTTTGGGAACAAATAAGAAAAAGCACACCCATATAGTATATACATATATATTTAACATTGCAACTGCTAGTGCTTTCATCCATTTTTATTTTTTAAATACTTTGCAAAAATGCTGTTTACATGACAGCGTATGTTTTATATCAAGTAGGTTCTCTTTACCTTAGGGTATGTTATTAGATCTTAATAGCTGTTAATATTATGTAAATAGCTGTTTATCATTGCTTTGACAACTTTGTTTCAAATAATAAGAGAAATTTAAATAACAACAAGAATTCAACAAATTTTTTTAAAACTGTTATGTCAATTAAGCAACTACAAATTTTTTTATAATTACAGCCATAGACAAAGCTAATAATAATTATGCAATCATCTGTAAAGACTCTATGTTGAACTTTTAAATAAGGAGTTAAAACATAGTAAAAATTTTGAGCTAAGTAATTTAAATAATAATATTATGATTAGAAATTTTTTAGCTTTATATAAGAGGTTAAAAATTAAAATTAACAATATGCAATATTCTTACTTTTTTATCAGTCCAAAATTATATAAAATACCTTTAAAATTTAGAACAATCACATGTGGGTCCAATACTTACCTAACTGAACTTGACACTATTTTCTCCAATTACTTAAATAAAATAACTAACAATATTATGAAGGAAGATTTTTCTTGGATTATAATTACTAATCAACTTATTTTATAATTCATTAAACGAAATAAAATGAATTCTATTGCCACTTTTGATTTCCAGGATCTCTTCAATAGCATTCCCCTTTCTAAACTGAAAGATGTTCTTTTGAGTTATTACTATGATTTTAAAATATCCTTAATTGTAATTTTGATTATTGGAAAATTCTAATTAATTTTTGTCTTTTCAATTATTATCTTCACAATGGAAAACATATTTTTATTCAAATTGATTGAATACCACAAGGATCTAATTTTTCCTCTCTCTTAGCTAACTCATTTTTACACGATTATGAAAAAAATTATACTCTTGATATTAAATTTGTTTTCAGATTTATTAATGATTTAATTATCTTTAATTTTCAAGATTTTACAATTTTGTTAAATAATAGTTACTCCAAAGAATTAATCTTTCAGAGTAATCATGATGATAATATTAATTTTAATTTTTTGGATTTGGGTATAATAAAAGATGAAAATATCTGCTTTGTTGATTTATGATTTAAAAGAAATGATTTTAATTTCAATATAAATAAACTAATTATTTGGAATTCTAATGCTTCTAAAAGCATTTCCTTAAGTACCATTTTTAGAATTAGAATGAATTTTTAGAATGAATAGAATTAGAAGAATATGAAGTAATGCTTGTTTATCCAAAAAGTAAATAGACAAACTGTTTCAAAATTTGATAAAAAACAATGGATTCTCAACTAATGTAATTAATTTCCATCTAAAATCGTCGAGTTAATTATATGTTATTATTATTAATGAATTTACTAAATACTTCTTCGTTAACCAAATTTATATTATTACCATGTGCAAATCCAATTCGGGCAAAAATCCGTGGTTAAAAATCTGAGGAAATCTGGCAAATCATGTTTCTTTTTTGAAATAAATGTTAATTTTCTAAAATCATTAAAATTGTATAATTAAATATCTTCCTTATTAATTATAAACTTTAAATTATCCAGTATACTATTATTACCTTGGGCACATCCAGTGTCGGGCTAATCCAAGGTAACTAGCGGATCAAACGCGCTTCAGAACTGAACTATTTCTTAATGTATTCTATTTTCGTTTCAACTTTTTAAGTGCTCCTCGCACTATTGTATTGGTATATTTTGCTTTGGTTATATCAATATTGGAAAGCACTCATTCTTGCTGATATCATTGTGTGAGCTGATGACGAGTTTATATATATANAAAAATCAACTATGAACTTTTCATTCTAAACACCCCTCAAAAGGCGCTTTTAAGAAAATGGACACAGCTTGAAATGTGCGTTTAAGGAAAGGGACATAGCATTGGTTCAGAACCCAAACAAAGAGTTTCACATAAGTGTCAAACCAAGTATAATTAATATATATATATATATATATAATACAATTAATGCAAAAGAAAGAAAATAAATACAATTTTCAATTTTGCGCAACGTTACACATTTTTTAGTGCAACGAATCGAACAATCTCCTTACTATAATGTTAAAATTGTTTTAATAAATTTGAATGCAACCATTACCATTTTTATTCCGGATGAAAAAATCTTCTTAAATCTCAAAGATTGCCTGAATCCAATATTCTAAGATTATCTTTCTTTTTAGCAAATTTTGGTGCTCTAAAGAGAAATCCGAACTCTAAAAACTTTGTAATCCGAGGAGAGAGAAGTTTTTGAAGCGTTAAATCCGGATGTGTTTTCAGTAATCCCTTTTGTTTGATGAAAAAAAAAAGAATTATGAAGAAAATCCCTTTGTTGGATGATGAACCTGATCCCAGTAGTTGTTTTTCTCTCATTCAATTTCTTTTATAAACTAAGAATTTCAGAGAAAAGAGCAACGAGTGATGAATTGTTACAATTTTATAGATGTGTTTACACTCTTATTTATAATTCGTGAGTTATTAGGGTAAATGAAATTTATATTCCTAATAACAGCAAATTCGAAAAAGAGATTACTAGTCTTGGATAGCAATATTTTCAATTATGCTGTGTTAAAGAAAACTTTTGGTAATTTTTGAGACACTTCTGTAAACTTCGCAGAAAAAGTGAGCACTCTGAATAACTTTATGCTTAATGATCAGAATTTCACGCATTTATCTTAGTGGTTCATGGACTAGTGCCGACTACTACTAGATTAAAAACTTCATTCGTTTCAAAAATATACAAGTTGAAAATAACAGTCGACATGCTTCAAGCTCTCAAAAACAAGTTCCCATTTTCCAGACTTGCCAAACGTGAATGAGAAGAAACAAAACTGATTTGAAAAACAAAAGAAAGTTGCCAACGAAAAATAGAAAAATGAAGGGGACAAACAAAACTAAAAAACCCCAGTAGTCAAGAGAGAAAAAAGATGAAACATAGTTCAAGTTCAAAAATGAAATTTTAAACCTGATAATCTATAACAGGTTTGTTACGGAACTGCTAGTATATGTTCATGTAGCATATGTTCATATGTTTATGTGCATGTGACAACGGGAGTGAGTGAGTGGGAGTATGGTGAAGTGGCAAAGGAGAGCTCAATAAATACGAATAAATTCCATTACTAGTAAAAAATAGTTTAATTCGATAAGTCTTAGGCAAATTAGAAGAAGTATCGGGGAACTTTCAATTGTAACTCAAGTTCTTTTGTTATTTACTCATGCTAAAAAGCAAAAGAATCTAAACAGTATGGCTTGAATCATATTTGTTATTTGGCTAATAACTAAACTAATTATTGAATTAGGAAGACAAATTTATTTGTAACATGTCATGGTTTTTAGTCCTAATTTTACATTTCAGTCTGGTAAAAAATCTTTTAACTTCTTTACTCTAAATTGCATTATTGAAAACAAAGTGGCTGTGTTTGTGTGCAATATAATTACGACTCTGAAAATGAAACGAATAAATTCCATTACTGATAAAAAAAAATAGTGTAATTCGATAAGTCTTAGACAAATTAGAAAAAGTATCGGGGAACTTTCAACTGTAACGCAAGTACTTTTGCTATTTACTCATGCTGAAAAGCAAAAGAACATAAACAGTATGACTTGAATAATATTTGCTTATAGACTAATAACTAAACTAATTATTGAATTAGGAAGACAAATCTATTTATAACATGTCATGGTTTTTAGTCTTATTTTTACATTTCAGTCTGGTAAAAAAAGTCTTTTATCTAAAGTAAGAAGGTTGAACTCCGACCCACCCCAGGGGGGTATACGGAGATAAAAGTAAAATTATTACAATAAAATTTCTCTAAAAACTAAAGTTACAGTAAAATGTCGCCAAATGACAGTGGTGGTGATCAGTTAAAAGTGGATTAACAATAAAGTTTGACAATTAAAAACATGTGTTAAAGGCAATGAAACCCAATAGCGCCGGTGTAAATGTCGAGAATTAAATGATTATAATAATAAGGAAACAAGAGATTAAAAAAAATTCTCAAAACTAAAATCAATGAAAGCTAAAAGTCCAAATAGTAAATGTCTAAAAGTAAAAGTCTGACTAGAAGTCTATGAAGTCTAAAATCAAAAGTAGATAAAAATTCAAAATGTAAGGCTAAAAGTTGATTAGTAAAAATTAACGATGACATGCTCTATTGTTGGTTCATGACTGGGGCCAGTTGATCTGGGGCTAGAATGTCCTCGAGGGTTTGTTTAATAATTTGAGTCACAATTTTCCTGCAGGTCAATATAGCGAAGAATTGATGTTCCTCTTCGCAATTATTCATGTGGGTTCCACGAAGTGCCCGGAATCTTGNAAACGAATAAATTCCATTACTGATAAAAAAAAATAGTGTAATTCGATAAGTCTTAGGCAAATTAGAAAAAGTATCGGGGAACTTTCAACTCAAACGCAAGTACTTTTGCTATTTACTCATGCTGAAAAGCAAAAGAACCTGAGCAGTATGGCTTGAATTATATTTGTTATTTGGCTAATAACTAAACTAATTATTGAATTAGGAAGACAAATCTATTTGTAACATGTCATGGTTTTTAGTCTTAATTTTACATTTCAGTCTGGTAAAAAAATCTTTTAACTCCCTTACTCTAAACTGTATTATTAAAAACAAAGTGACTGTGTTTGTGTGCAATATAATTACGACTCTAAAAATGAAACGAATAAATTCCATTACTGATAAAAAAAAAATAGTGTAATTCGATAAGTCTTAGGCAAATTAGAAAAAGTATCGGGGAACTTTCAACTCAAACGCAAGTACTTTTGCTATTTACTCATGCTGAAAAGCAAAAGAACCTGAGCAGTATGGCTTGAATTATATTTGTTATTTGGCTAATAACTAAACTAATTATTGAATTAGGAAGACAAATCTATTTATAACATGTCATGGTTTTTAGTCTTATTTTTACATTTCAGTCTGGTAAAAAAAACTTTTAACTTCCTTAATCCAAACTGCATTATTAAAAACAAAGTGGCTGTGTTTGTGTGCAATCTAATCACGACCCTGAAAATGAAACTGTGAAAGTACTTTTCTTCATAAACAAAATGAATGGTTAGACAGCCACAGTCAAAACTGGTTCATCTTTGTACTAATAATGCCTGTTAACAAAAAAAACCTACACTAGTTTAATGAGTTTAGCTTCAGAGATTTAGCTTTTTGAAGTAAACCTCCTCTTTAAGTTTTTAAGCTTATTTGGATTATTATGGTTTTAAGATTATTATGGTGGGGAACATCATGACTTCTATGTAAGCAAAAAGATATTTTTGTACATTCTAAAGCTATCTGGAATAAATTCTGGAGCGTTGTTATATCGAACAATCTATATAATATAATATTATATTATCGAACAATTTAATATAAAAATGTCATATTTGGAAAAAAATTGACTTATCTTCACCTCTAATACAAACTAAGAAGAGATAAGATAAAGCAGAACTAAAATGCGTTCGGTCACTACTTTATTGGATTAAAACGTGTAATTCAACAAAAAGGAAAGCTTTTATGAGTTTTTGTGTCGACTGCTTTATGACAGTTACTTTTTATTCTCTTAAATCCATTTATCATCAATAATTTTTTTTCTACAAATTCTTCTCTTTAGCGAATTCTTCATCAATTTCCACATGTTGATTTGATTGAAAAATGATCGATGCGTTCGCAGTGGTTGAGCAAAATTCTCATCATCCTTCCATGGTTGATTTTTTATCCTCTCTAGCAAAGAAAAGTTTTCTATTATTCTTCAATGACTGATTTTTTTTCAACCGTAGAGAAATATCTCCATAATTTTGCAAATATTGATTTTTCAAGTAGTTGAATGAATTCTCCATAATTTTTAAATGGTCAAAAAAATTCCTGATCTTTTAATGACTAATTTCTTTTCAGTGTTGAGCGAATTCTCCATCATTTTTTGATGGTTCATTTTTCTTCTCCAATGGTAGAGAGAATTTCTCATCACTTAACGAAGTATGATTTTTTTATATGGTAGAAAAAATTCTTTATAATTTTCTAATAGAAAGTATTTCACTCATTCAATGAATTTAATTTCATTTTTATTTTCAATGGTTGGATGAACTCCCAATGAATTTTCAATAATTTATTTTCTTCAATAGTCAAGTAAATTTTTCATAATTTTTCAAAATCTTGTTGATTAAAGCCTTATCAGAAATCTCTATCTGGAGAATATCTCTTGCCTTCCGGATTAGCGTATTGCTGCATTCGACAGGTAATAATTTGCTCAATTGGTTCATAGTAGTCACGAGGTTACTGTTTATCTTATAATTCTTCTGCAGTATTTTCTGCATTATTAGTCAATTGATATTTTTTGGAATGTATTTAGTTTCTGAGCATTTACCTTCTTCTAAATAAATGGAGTTAACAGGAAATATTATTTGCTGAATAGTGGCCACAAAGGAAAGACATTTGTCTTGTGGTTCAAAAAACTCTTCTGGCTATACTTTTTCAAATTCTTCAGCTACTCTTGAAAATATCTCACAACTCTCGGCGTACACTTGATATAATTCAGAGAGAGGAAAGTGATTAAAGTGATCATCTGGCTTAATAAAAAGTCTTCGAAGAAATTGAAAAACTTCAATCATCTTTCTTTTATTTGGTGCAGGTTCCACGCATATCAACTTCTCCGGAATCATAAACGCTGGTGTCTTATGTTTCAGTTCGAAAAAATGTTGTTAGGGGTCCTTGAGGGAAAAGAAAGAAGAACTCCAGCTCTTCGAATACGTAATGCGATGTAATGCTTCGGATGTTTGTAATACTTCCACTTATGCGAGGATCAGCTCGGTGCGGCATGGTCCACCAGGACGATAACTTACAGGGTAAGCATCATACTCAGATTTGGCGGAGTATCATATGTACTAAGATCCAGGGCATGCGCATAAGATCAAAGTGTCAGTCAGGAGGTACGTCACCTGTGAACCGACTATTGGACAATTCAAATATGGTTGAGTATGTTGCCTCCCGCCATTGTATTACTCCTTTTTATGGTGAAATGTGTTAGAAGATTTAATCAACATGGATGATAAAAATGTTATAGTACAATGCGGTTTATCAACAGTGTAAAAAGGCAGAAAAAAACCAATAATAAATAAAAGATAACTTTTCTTCTCCTCCCCAACTGTTCCCCAACCCCATGGTGGGTAGAGAAAAGGGCGTAAACCCATTTGAAGAGCTTCTGCTGCTGTGCCAATAAATGTCATATTTCATTTAGACACAGGGACCACACCAGCCCTTGGTGGATTGGTTTACATTATGTCTATGGAAGCTAGCCATCTTCCCTTTTATATAGTCTTTGCCTAAGGGTACTCGGAGGGGATGTTAATTTCAAACCTAAATTCATCGCTGCTATATGGAGTACAATCAGGAACTAGAAGTTTCCATGTCCAAATATCAATTATTCGCATTTTCTTTAAGCACATCATATTTGCTTCCAGTATTTCCTTGAGTTTTCTCACAGTCTATTAGCGATTTTATCCGCTTCTTTGGATATTGTTCCATCAGTATCATCAGGTCTTTTCTCTGAGTAATTTTCTTCTATTACTATTGGTGTTTTAATAAATTCCTTACGATTTTCAATGAAATTGGAAGACTACTTAAATATATCAGGGTGACATGGGTCTGGTTTATTGACAACGACTATGAAATCTCAATAAACTTGTTCCATTTGCATTTAATGGCGACTAATATTTAAAGCGACAAATAATTTTTTCTAAATTGAAGTATCCTTTCTCATCAACCATTCAATGATAAATCATTGCATAAAAATATTTTCAATTGCCTGAAAGGATATTCATCCGGAATGATTTCGATCCGGAAAGTACCCTTGTGATAAGGCACCCTTGCACCCTCTTTACTCTATACTTTACATCTTACTTTATATATTACTTCACGAGACGCTTAAACTTTTCTTAACGCTTTACTTTTTACATAACATTACCTTTTACCTTTTACTTTGCACAATTTTTGTATAACCCCTTACATTTTTTCTTACATTATTCTTCACTTCCTATTTTACTTTACTTTTTGCTTTATGATACTTTATTTTCCACTTTACATTATTTTTTACTTCAAATTTCATACTTTATGTTTTATTTTACGCCTTACTTTATTTTACACTTTACATTTATTTACTCTTTACTTTATTATTCTTCACATTTTACTTTATTTCATGATTTACTTTACTTTTTATTTTCGACTTCATTTTCTACTTTACGCTCTATATTTTATACTTATATTTTACGCTTATTTCTACTTCATATTTTAAGCTTTATTTTACACATGAGGTATTGTTTCAAGCTTTATTTAACTTGCACTTACTTGCTTTGCTTTACACTTAACTTACACTTAACTTCACGCTTTACTTTTTACTTTACGCATTTTTTATTTTATGCTTTATTCTACTTAATATTTTAAGTTTTAGTTTTTGCTATATTTTACTTTTACTCTATCTTCAAAATTTGCGTTCTCATATATGCTAATTATGGCGTAACTCATACATTTTGAGAAATAAGTTCTATTGTATGTTAAATAGAATAACTTAGGTTGTCTATTCTAAGCACCAAAATGGCTGAAATGGACTTCATATTTCTCAAGTTGTTTTCGAATTTAAATTTTTTAAGCTGTTTGCCCATATCTTCGAAAACAGTTGAATATGTGATTTAAAGTTATTTTTTTTAATAAAATCTATCAAAAAAATTAGTTTTCAATGTTAAAAATATCGTTTTCTTGTTTATAATAATTCGTTCTGACCATGCTCAATCATATTAGATAGACCTTCGATCATGCTTTAGATTTTGTTGCTCGAGGTTGCCTTTTTTAAGCACTTTTTCTTTCTTTTTTAAACACCTTTTCTTCATTTTAAAAACTTTTCTCTTTTTCTACTTAAACATGGTTGCTGAACACAGAAGTCAAAGGATATGTTTATCCTAACCTCAATTGGGTACTTGCAACAAGAAAACAAGACGATCACTGATACTCAGACAAGTGATCCATGATTTCAGCCCCAGCTGATCGCTTATAAAAAAGATGGCTTGTTAAAGCCGAGCTTAGTTTCTCCACATAAGTTGGAGTGTTAATTAACGTGAAGTTAACTAACTAAAACGCCTTATCCCACATTGAATTAGTTAAAACTAGTAGGCTGAGCCCCCTGCTCGCTAACGCTCGCCAACCCGAGAAAATTGCTACGCAATCTTATATGGTTTGCTTCGCAAACCAAGATCGCTTCGCTCTACTAACTGAGGTACATTGCAAATGCACAAAATTCTAAGAATTCAAAACAATCATTCAAATCCATATAACAACTTTTTTTTAAAAAAAAATTACATCTTTTTAGTAAATACTAAGTCATTAAAATAAATTTGAATTCAAATAAATGACATGTAATTCGTTGAACCTATTAGAAATGTGCTTTAGTATAAAATCTTAAAGCGTAACAGCACGACTGAGACTCATTTTTCAATGAATAACTAATAACAATAATAAAACGAATAAATTCGTGATATAAATCAAAAATCGTCAAATAAATTCGTAATATATAAATTCATGAAAAAAGGCGCTTTCAACAAAATACTAAAATGGAGATCAATCGACAAAGACAACTCACTTCTGCCTAGTTTAATAGTATGAGATAGCCGCAGCTGATAGGGTGAATTTCGGAAGAGATCACATTTGGTGAGAATGCTCTCTCTGGTTATTTCAGTTTCCGTTTTTAAAAGCGCTATATGTTGAGTCACCTCAGCTAGTTTCGGCTTGTGACATTTTTAGCGGCAATCATTAGTCGATTTTCTAGCGTTGCCATTCGGGGAGTTGTAATGAGGCTTTTTTTGTCGTTGTGTAAGAGAAATATATATATATCGATATAATTTCTTCTCGTCTACGTCTTTAACTTAACTTACATTTAATATTTGTTTGTGTATTTAGAGTTCCTGAGTTACTCTTCTAACTTTTAGCTATCTAACAAAACGGATTTATATAGCAGAAACTTTAGTATAGCCTAACCCTTTTGAAAAAATTGAAATGATCCTAACTAGCCTAAATCCACAATAATGCAAAAAATCTATGCATGTTCTTACACTCATTTCACTTTCATGTCCATACTGTCAAGTAAGTGTGATGTTGGGCAAACACACCAGTCGGAAATTCACCGGATTCGTTATTTTTATCTGTTGTTATATTGTTAAGTTTTCAAATTTTGCTTAATACCTGCTGATACAAAAAGTGTGCGGAATAAGTAGAAATTACCAGCAAAATTAACTGCAAATTCTGGCAAAATTAAAAATATTGCACTGATCACCAAATGAAAAAAAAATCGCTAATAAAATTGACAGAACAATATACTTTGCAATATCATTTTGCAACTTTTATTTCATGTAACAGTTCTCTTCCAAAAATTGATTCAAGTACAAATATAAAAAACAGAATACATCGTTTTTCACTTTTGAATAATATTTTAAATGATATTTTTTTTAGAAAAATTATTACATAGAATAGAATAATAACTATAGTAGAATAATTATTATCTAAAATAGAATAATTATTATTTAGAATAGAATAATAATTACCGTAGGAATAATTATCTAGAATAGAGTAATAAAAAAAAATACAGTAGAATAAATATTATGTGGAATGAGAATTAATTTTTTTTTCTGGAATAATGTCTAGAAATTATTCTATTGTAATTATTGATTGTAGCAAATGTTTTAGAACGAAGCTCGGAAACTAGTTTTAAAAAATAAAAAAAATATTTTATCTTCTTAGGCAAGGATTGAGTACTTTATGTAACAGAATTATGTTGCGAATTGTTATGTTGGAAAAAATAACTTTATTTTGATTTTAAGTAAAATAACAAAAAAAAAACATCAAATTATTTAGATGGTCTTTTTATAAGAAAAGATGGCAGGTAGGTACTTTATTTATGTTTCACAAGAGTTGCATAATGGGCTATCAGTGATGGTCTGAAAACATCCTTGAGGATGATCCGATGACATGCTATGACAAATTTAATCCTCTGCAGAGAGGATGGCACCCGTGCTTTGGTAGCCAGTTGACGTGAGTGCTAAGTCGAGCACTTTACGATAGAATAGTCTAATGAGGACAGATACCGCGTACCTTCGGTCCTTACGCAGGCTAATCAAAGTGGCCATCCACCCCATACTGATTGCTGCTAGTGATGCTAACGGTGTTCTACTGGGAATCGTGTCTTTGCGATCAGTCCATTGCGGGACTTTACAAAGAAAGAAAAATAATTTATTTTCATTTCAAAAAGTTAATTTAAAGGAAATATTTCGAACCACTATTTCTTCTAAATGTGAAAACATGTGGGATACAGTTTATTCCGTTATTTACATTGAAAGAATTATTATGTCTTTAAAAAACATCTTTAATAACTGAAAAAAAAAACTAAATAGATCAAAAAAATATATAAACAAACGAGCTATTGATCAAAATTATTTTTCTTAGTTTTATATAAAGAACAAGTTTAAAAAACTTGCATTTTTTTTTAAAGTTTTAATTGAATTCTTCTCTTCGTAACAAATACCTTTTAAGCCATCAAAGCAGGAAGGAAATTTGAAAGGCTATTAAAATGACAAAGAAATGAAGCATGTTTTTAAAAAAACAAGTATAAAAAAAACAGCTTTGGAAATCCTTTTTATTCAATTCACTTTTGTTCAAGTATAATTGAAAAAGATTAGCATAACTACTCTTATTGAAATCTTAAAAAGAGAAGAAAAAAACTTCTCCAGGAAGTTGACTAATACAGATGAGTTACAATAAAGAAACTTTTTTTTCGTTGTAAATTACAATACTAACTATCACCATTAAAAAACTTCTAAGACACAGTAATTTAAAACATTTAAAAGTATAAAATTTTAAAGTTTTTTTTTCGTTTATTGTATTTGAAAAGGGAAATATTTTTATTTTTACAGTAAAGGATTAAATGACTTTTAGAGTTTCTTTATAATTTATTTTATAAATAAGTATTGTATTTCTACCGCCTTCCTGTTAGCAATTTTTTAATAATCAAAACAATGTGATCAGCATTGTTAGAATTGAAAACTTTCGATTTCGATTTGATTGAAGTCTAGATATTAAAGTCTGAATTTAAAGTATGTATCCAGGGATGAATAATAGAATCTTTAGATATGACGGACAGAATTTCTAGTGTGACTGATGTGATTTCAAAGTTTGCTTGATAAGATCCCTATACATGACAAATAAGATTTTTAAATATTATTTTGCTTAAAAACCGTAAATGAACAACCCACTCAATTTTGAATTTATGACTTGTACTAATTTTCAACTCTGTAGATTTGTAATTTTGAGCCCAATCCAAAAGACAAGGGAACACCTGAATCAGGTATTGGGAGAAATTTGCCTTCGTGGAGAACTTTCTGATAGAGATAAAAACCACGAAAACCCCACACGATCAGCCTGACGGCATTGGGACTCTAACTAATGATGAGTCTACCACTGGGGATATTTAACGTCAGTATTGAGGTCGGTGCGAGCTGAGTGCGGAATTCGTATCAACCAGCTATCGTTCGGATTCATCTCATTGGGAGGTGAGAGCTCCATCCCCTGAGCCACCCCGTCTCCTTAAATATGATTTGCAAGATTCTTAAATAGAACTGATGTGATTCTTAAATCTGGTAAATGCTATGATTAAATTCCAAGAAGATTTTGAACTGCATTCAAGAGATTTAATCTTGCTGCCTTGTTTAGTAATCAACGAGGATCGAACTCATGACCTACTGTGCTCTGGAATCAGTTCATAAAATAAAGTTACTAATAAAATTCAGATGCCTAATGTACTAATGTAATCAGGTATTTAATAAATCAAAGGCATTCAACATAAAGATATCATAGTAAGCGAAAGTTTCAGTAAACCAATATTTTTTCAATGCTTTAAAACTAGAATCATTGTTAATCACGTCGTTCCTGGTTCAATTTAGCCCTACAGCTTCTAGAGCATTCGTCATACTCATGCAATGAATATCAGTTAATGAAGTACTGTATTGATTTTGTTACAGAATATGCGCATGGGAACAAAGAAAGTACGATACATCACTATTTTTTTTAGTAAATTTATTTTATTATCAATCGTATGAGTCAGTTCCACCTTTCGCGGGATGATTCAAATTTTCAATTATCGATCCCATATAAATTATATTTTTCGCTCCCTTGAAATTTTCGAGCTTGACTGTTTAGTGGCAACGCATCAATAAGTGTAAAACTAATTCATTTCTTTTGCCCAAAAAATATTTTATTTCTCATTTTACACTCCAGCTGTCAGTACCAGGATATTTTTAAGGTACTTTTAGATAGTTAGTTTATTTTAAACTAGATGTCAGCACTAATCAAATACGTGTATTTGGCAAAATAGGCACTTTTATGACAGTTTTCTTGAAAATTAACCGATTGTTAAGGGGTTAATTAAACACTCTTTAGCAGCAAGTAAAGTTCCTTCTTTGCATAGTATTTGTCAAAATTTCTTGTGAAAGATTTTGTATTTAGATTTCTTTTGAACACTATTTGATTTTAAGCACGAAAACTAAAACATGTATAAATAGCAGAACGTTATTCAATCAGCGCCAACAAGTTATTCCGTCCACCTTATGAAGCCATTTTGTATCGTTCCGCTGGGTACATTTTGTAGCTAAAAGGGCTAACCATTCAATCTCATAATCGGCTGAATCGGGATTCGAATGCCAGCGTTGATATTGAAATATTTCGTTTATTCCTCTACATGAAACGTTTCTTGCATCCTGCAGTCTTCAATCGATGACCCTTGACAAAACACTCTGCAGCTACAAGTAAAGTTATTTTTTGCGTAGTATTTGTCAAAAATGTTTATGACAGATTTTGTATTTCGATTCTTTTCCCACACTATTTCATTTTAAGAAAGAAGACTAAAACATGTTTTAATATCAGAACGTTATTTATTACATGCAGATTTCAAGTCAAATCTCAACCTGTATTATGCATATCTTCTACTATCTTCATCATAGATACAGAAAACGTTTACAACTTAAGTAAATGCATTAATTGAACTCCCGATCAAATACACGTCCTAAGCTCCGCAGAGAAAAATAGTCTTTCTTTTTTTACCATGAACATTACAAGACAGTAAAATTAAATGCTCCTCGCGAATAGCTAAATTAGATAAGCTAATTTAAAGCAGCTTAAAGCCATGAACAAATCAAGTATTGCTTCTTTAAATTATGCAATTCCTTAGTCTCGAGAAGAATTCCAATGAAACTTAGAAGAGATTACTCTTTCAAAACCGTTACTCTTGATTAAAAACCTTGAGCGAAAAGAGTTCTTGAAAGTTTTGCCTTCGTTCATTATTATTTTATTGTTACGAGAGCTTTTATTCCCCTAATGAGAATAAAGCTTCTCGAATGTTGCCAGATGCACGGTTGCCGTTAACAACTGCAGAAGAATTTATTTGAAAGAAGTACTGTTTTATTTAACTTATTGAGAGAAACATGATGTAGTTCAGCATTACGAATCATTATATTTCGAATTACAGATACAATGTTTTCCGTAACGACCACCTTTCATAGATAATTCAGAATCCTAGTCAAAATAAGAATTTAATATCAGTATTATTCCTTTATATTTTATAAATTTGAAATTTTTTTCTTCTTCAAAAGTCAAGTTTGTGATGGTATAGCTTTTTGTATGGTATTATATACTTATATATCTCATCTTATGTTTTTATGTTTCGTTTTTCTTTTCCGATGATTTTTTTTTGGCGCTTTGTTAACAAAAGAACTGACAACTGAAATAATAAGCGAGTGAGCAATCATAGGCATGGATGCTTAACTGTACGTATTTTCAAATTTCAGAATGAAAATTCTTTTATTACTTGAGCAATGATAAACTGAAACAATCTGAGCGATAAGTTGGGTAGAACTGAAAAGCCAATAGTTGTTACATATTTTAATTTTAATTGTATTTATCAATTCATTCAAGTTCAATAATAATTTTAAGCTATATTTCAGTTTTAATAATGCTTCATAATTACGGCTAGAAGGAGATTCATATTATCAACAATTATCTGTCAGCTATATATTTTTTTCTTCCTCTTCTTTGGTTTTTATTCATTTTACGAGTTAATTTTTAGTAAGAGTTTAACGAGTTTATGTAAGAATAACTAATATTTTGTCTTTCCAAACACTGAAATTTATAATTTTGTATACTTAAAATAGCAAGACAAATAAAATGAATTAAAAATTTATAAATCATATGTTTCATAGGATGTTCACATTGCATGTTTTTAGAGCCTCGTTGTGTGAAGAGTATCTGCATTTTACAAAGCTAGACTAAAATGCGTAAGTATCCAACGAGCTAGGTGAGCTAGATTGCGAAGCAATCCTAAGTGAACTGACAAAGCAGTCCCTGGTGCTGAGGATTGTGGCGAGTAGGGGGTGAGTCCTCTACATTGTTAGAAATGTCTCGGTAAAAAATGGTTAAATAGCAATTTATTTAATTGCTATTTTGTCATATTTAACCAAATTAGTCAAATAAAAGAAGTTGATATTGAAGCTGGTAAATATGAGAAAAAAATTCATAATTTTTTTTCCTTATACCTCTGGTTTAACAACCAGAATTTAATCCGCTCTAACAAGTTATTCCGCCCACCCAATAAAGCCATTTTGTTCCGTGCCGCTGGGATCATTCTGTAGCTGAAAGGGCTAACCTGTCAATCTCATGACCGGCTGAACAGAGGTTAGAATGCCAGCGTTGATACCGCAATATTTCTTCCATTCCTTCACTACATGAAACTTTTATTGCATCTTGCACTTTTCAATCTGTGACCCTAGGCAATTAGAATACGAAACTATCTTTCACATATGAATGGCGTAGCACCCACAGACCTCCAATGTTCGCTTAAGTTTAGAAACTATGCTAGTTGCAAATGGTTACAAAACCGTATAGTTTTGTATTCACGGTTTTTTAACTGTACGATCGTAAACAGTTTCAGAACCGTATTGGTAAAGAAATGTTCCTAACCATAAACTCTATGCTTAATCGGATGGGCAGACTGTTACTGGTTACTATATCGTAATATCAGAATGAAAATTCTAACATTGTAGTGTTATGTGATGTTATACACTAATTATCATAAATTAAGAAAAATTAAAAAAAAAATGCGAAGATAACTCTTACAAAAATAAACCAATCCTAATGAAATTTGAATCTGTTTTCTAACTAACAACTAATATTGAAAAGCCAATGAGAAAAGCAACAAATAAAAATAAATTAAAAATTTGGAATTATTTTGGCGTTTTTGCATTAGTATATGTCGTAATTGTGTGTAACTTAGTAGTGTTGATAAATTACGGTTTATTGATAATTTAATTTTTTTCACCCCTTACGAAGAACGGGTATTCAGCTAGTAAGTATTTAAAATTAGGCTCGAAATTTAAGAATATAATGGGAAAAATCCTTTAGTAATTATTTAGTTATATTGTGAAAACCAGTTTCAAAATGTATTTTAAAATCAAGGAGGTGTTTATTTATCATATTTATCAACAAAGGGGAATAAAACTTTCGACTTAAAGACTTTTTCAAACTTACAATGGGTCATACAATGTTTTTAAATCAAGATAAAATGCTATTCAATGTTTTCAAACTAATGCTTAACATTTTCTTTTGCTAAGCTCCTTAATTATCAGAAAAAGCTTCTAAAGCTATAGACTAAGCTCTTTAATTATAGGAATGTAGCAATAAAATCTAATGTGATACTGAAGCTTTGTTGTGCTAAATCTCTCCCAGACATTCCATATTGGTTGATAGGACACAAAACCCATCATTTGACTGGTTTATTTAAAATTACTTTTTGCAACTTTTTAATTGACGTGACTTTGCCCAATATAAAAGTCTTTAGCATAGTAACACAGTATTCAAGTGGACGAAAACGTTTCCTTAATGTCAATTTATAATAGACCTAATAATTTAAATTTTCAGTTAGTAGTCAGTGACTGGTAGACTCTAATAACTTAGTAGTCACTTTTTCTTCAAACCTATTGAGTCAGTGACAGATATCAATAGATACTTTCTTTAATAGCCACCATTTGAAAACCTTTTTTTAGCTTGGATTAAAATATATTTAAAAAAAATTCATATCAGAAATAATCTAAGGCTATAAAAGGTTAATTTAACAGTAAAAACAATATCTAGTTAAACATATTGAAACTCAAAAGCTTTATTTAAATATATTTGTCGGGGCGAAATACATTTAATTTATCCATTACAACTTTGAAATATGTGAATTGTTAAAAAACTCTTCTTTCACATGAATCTTTCAATCAGAAATTGGGATTCTGGAGGATCAAAAATTTGAATGGAGACATTCGACGTTTTAATGAAAATTATGTTTTCCAAAATCTTTCTGTATTGATGTACTTTTATCATTAAATTATATATAAAAAAAAACCCAAATGAAAGAGAGTGACAAGTTGTTTAATTAATTTAAGTCGCCACTTTTTTATTGATTAGCAAAGTGGCGAGTGCTTATTTTCAGGTCTAATTTCTAGCATTATAAAACAGAAATTTGCAAGGTATATTCATCAAAAAATAATTAAACTTGTTTGAAATATACATAGATTTTTATTTTTAGTCTGTTTATTATGTACTGAATGTAATAATAGATGTAAATGTACTGCATCATTATTTTATATATTCAATTGCGCCTATAAAAACGAAAGTTCCTTTTTATTAAAAAAAAGATGGTAGAGCAATTTTTCTTGTTACGATTAATTTTGAAGAAACAAGATAACTCTGTTTACAATATTACATATTAATACTAGAAACATTATTGTATACAATTTTCACATTTCACATATTCACATTTTGTTTTTATAAACTGATAAAAAACGCACGGTAAAAACTATTAAATTGAATTATGGTAAAATTTAAAGTGTTTTTGGCTCTATGGGAATGCCAAAAAACTCGGTAGCTTTAACTGATGTGTTTTGGAAATGATTTTGGCAAAATTGACAAGAAAATACTTTTTTATAATCAGTTATAAAATTTGGTTAATGCGGTAAAATATGGTAATTTCGCCATTTATTATAAATTGTTATTATAAAAACCATTTATTCGGCCAAAATTACTTTTCCGTTATGCATGTTTTACTAAATGTGTGGTTATAAGAACTATAATTTTGAAAAACAATATTTCCGGAATTTCCGGTAAACTGTTACTACATGAACGGAAAACATATTAAACGAATGATTTAAGTGCTGTATATTTTGGTTTTTATTACCAAAATTATGCTCTTTTTTTTTAACGAAAATGTCATTACCATAAAGTACATTAATTTACCAGAATTTTTTGCTCCGTGTATAAATATATATAATCGAATTCTATCCAATGTCGGATAGAGTTTGTTAAAAATTTCTGTTATACTTTTTTCCGATACGTAGCAAAATATTATATATTTCTTTTACTTTTATGTTTAAAAAAAATGCCGTATCTGCTCTTTATTGCAACATGGTAAAAGCAAGTAAAATGACAATTCATAGGTTTGGCAAACTTTTACGCCTTTTCATACAGCAAAGTTATCAAAATATAAACAACCAATAAGTATAATCGATTATGTATAGATTTTGAAAGATATTTCTGAGATGAATATGTTAGTTTGAGTAAAAAAAGGTCTACGAATTTTGCTTACCGTGTCGAGAAAAAATAATTCGTACAAATAAATAAACGAATTACAAAGCACAAAGACGTATGTCAGTTCATTTCCAATTAAAATAATATACATTAAAAGTAAGTTTTATATTCTAGTACTCTGTCATGTAATCCTTATCACTAACATACACTGAGAAAAAAGTAGGGTCAAAACTCCAGAATATAGTAAAATTTACCGTATGTCTGGCTTTATCAGAACATCAAAATTTTGGTAATTTTTACTGAAGCTCTTTGGGAATGATTTTGGTAAAAATAATTATAAATATATTTTTTTATCATAGGAATGTTTGTTTAACACATGTTTGATAATGAATGAGGTAACATTCATAACATTTTGTAATTTTATCATTCAGACTTAGAGCATGGCATAAAAACCATTTATTCGGTGAAGTTTACTTTTCAGTTCCGAAATTATTACTAAATGCGTAGTGATGTGTCGTGGTGGTGTCAACTGTTTGAAGAGTAACATAAGTCACGGAATTCGAATTAAGTTAAATGATACTGATTTCATTTTCTTTTTCCAAGAATAATGAAACGAAAACTCAAGGTTGAGAATTTAAAAATAAATAAATTGAAGTATGCCAGTTATCACATTTCCGTTTTAATGTATTTTTACAGCAGTAAATTGTTGACCATGAGAAAGATCCAGAACTATAATTTTAAAAACTAGAATTCTTGTTAAACTGTTGCCATACGAACAGAAAAAATTACCAAATGAATGATTTAAATACCCCAATTTTTTTTTTACCTGAAATGTCATTACCAAATAGTACGGTAATTTTAGTATAATTTTTTATCTGCGTACTACTATACTTCATAAGCATTTACTATGCACTTAGTTGCTTGAAATACTTGTTTACTAATTATCTATTTTTGCTTATTGAATATATTTATTTTCTAATTCCTTTGCTTATTATTGATGATTTTAATTGCATATTTAATAGTATAGTAGTATTGAGGATTTTAATAGTTTATATTTATTTTTAATTTATGGTAAGAACATATAGATAAGTACCATTAAAGCTAATTTTATTATACTCATCTGTTTACTACCGCTATTAAAGCTATTAATTAATAATAAAAATGTTTATATAAATTTTTCATGTAGATTAATTCCCTTGAAGCAAGGACAGCGCTTTGTTAAATTTTTAAGTTTTGCATAAAATTATTGGTTTCAAGGACAAAATTAATAGTAAATTTAAATTTCGAAATATTCCTTTTAGCATCTGTTGTTTACTTAACCAATTAAAACGCTTTTTTCATTAAATTTTATTTAGTTTTTGTTGTCTTAACCGTTTTTCGGGAAGCGGAAAAATTTAAATTCTTCTGATACAAAGAAATTTGAATAATATAATTAAGTTTTTTTAAGCATCTATTATACACTTTTGTGGTTCAATTAACTGAAGACTGATTTAAAAAAAAAGAATGTTTTAAAAAGCTCGAAACTCAGCCAATACTATTTTTTTGTATTGAAGAAATGGGAGAAACTTCAAAGCAACCGTGTATTACCGAACATAAACTTAATTAGTTGCTTGGATTTTTTTTTAAATATAAACTTTTGTATTTCTGAGGTTCTTTTTAAAAGTTGTTTACTTGCTGTTTTATGTCACTTTAAATTTTTTTCATTTATTTAATTTATTTTTTATTATTTTATTATTAGTTTATTATTAATTTTTTATTAATGTTTCTGAATAATACCTGTAACTTGGCAATTCACGTCAAGTAAAATTAATCGTGATCACAATTCTCAGAGATTAAAATCCTTCCTGATAATAATTTATTTGATTATTAACATCAATAAATCTTCTACATCACAATTCATCACCAAGTTAATTAAAATGGAAAAACAACATCATGAAGGAAATTAAAAGACGTTTATTAATAATTTTGTTTATTCCTATATTTAAATTCAGGTAAGGGAGTCAGACATTATTGAGAGCAAAACCCCATCCTAGAAAGAAAATATCTTTCCTAACGATTATTATTAGCAAGAACCTTTGCTCAGAACAGGTCTGGATGGAAGAGAATCCTCGAGAAGGGCAGGGCCCAGAATGGGCTGTTACATTGCTACAATCATGCTATTGTCACGCAAGTAGAACAAAATTCTGCTAAAATTATCGTACTGTATGGTAATAATATTTCTGGTAAAAAATAAACATAATTCCGATTAATAAAGCCAAAATGTGCAGTACATAAATGATTCATTTGGTAATTTTTCCGCTTATATGGTGACGATTCTGGTCTTAAAAATGGTTCTTATTACCACACGTTTAGTAAATATTTACAGAACTGAAAAGTAAATTTAACAGTAATCTGTTTTCAGTTCGCGGCAGTGAAGGAATTACTTTGAATAAGTTTTACGAAAGATTGTTATCAAAAGTTTTATTTCAAAGTGATTTTCAGAATTTAATTATTTTAACTCTTAGTTTCTAATTAACTGAAAATTTGCTTTAGTTTTTAGATTATTCTCTTTGGGACAAAATTAATTTCATGTCAAATGAGCGAACAACACGCACTATTAGAAATGAGAAAGCGTAATGGAAAATATTAGTTGTCTGAGTAAATCTAATATAATAATTTAACTAATTTTAATTAAAAACTTCATCTTTAGCTTTACAAAGGTAATACAAAGACGAGCATAAACTAAATTAAAAAAATAAACTTTTAAATTTATTAAAAAAGTTTTAATTCTTAAACTTAAGAAAAAGTTTAAGTTATTAATTTTTATTTAAAATGGATTTATATTTATGAGATAAAATTAAGAGTTGGACTTTTTTTAAATATATAATTTGTATTTAGGACATTATTTATTAGCTTGAAAAATAAGTTTTAATTCATGTTTTAGGGAATTAATTATTAATTTGAAATATTTTTAATTCGCATTTAGGATATCATTTATTAGTTCGTTCTCTGGTTGAGGTCAAATTTACGATCTGTGGATGAATGAATGGATGTATGAATGAGTCCACCCAATAAACGGGCTGTGATGTGTGAGCGGCTGGTTGAAGTACCATTCTTGGCCATAGATGGCACAATGAAAAACAAGAAACGCACTCTCTACCTTAAATTCGATTGGTTTCATTAAGCAGGCTTGCTGCTATTGGCAAGTGGCATTAGAAACAACAACACATTATTAGTTAGCAAAAAATAAGTTTTTTATTTTCATTTAGGACATCAATCATTGGTTTGAAGAAATAAGTTTTTAATTCGTATTTAGAGCATCAATTATTATTTTGAAAAAGTAAGTTTAAATAAATTTATTAAAAGCACTAAGTATAAGTTTACTAAGTTAAATAATATAAGTTTTGAATCCATATTTAGGGCATCAATTGCTAGTGTAAAAAAAGCTTTCAATTCATATTTAGAGCATAAATTATTAGTTTGAACACAGAAAAAATTCTGACAAAATTATCGTATTGTATAGTAAAATGCCATAATTCTGGTTATAAAACCAAAATATACCATAGTTAAACCATTTATTTGGTAATTTTCCCGTTCATATGGTAACAGTTTACTGGAAATTCTGGTTTTCAAAATTAAAGGTCATATTATTAAAATCATTACCAAAGCGCTTCGGTAAATATTATTTGTGATTTTTGTTGTTCTCTTAGAGCTAATAACACGGTAAATTTTATTATATTCTGGTATTTTGAGTAAAGTTAGTTTTCCACTCGTAATAAATAAAGAAAATATGTGAAAGTTTAAGCGAAATAAGTTGATATAAAGAATTGAGAAATTAACTTACAATTCTAAAGATTTTATTGCGTATTATTAGTTTTTTTGAAAATAAAAATTTCTCAAATGGTTTGAATTTTTTTTTATTATGAAAATATTATTATTGCATAATAATTTACCCAGACTGAGCAAAAATGGAGATTTTAAATTTTTACTTAATTAAACAGTATTGTTGGTATTTAAAGATCTAGAATGCTCTTAATTAAAAAGTTTAAAGTATGCATTTTTATTAAGGATGTTCGAGGGAGAAATTTAATGATTCACCGTATTACATTTTGTTTAAATAGCAGGAGGGTTTAAACTTTTTAAGTTTATTTGAAGAACTAGAAAAAAAAGTTTAAACATTAATTAATGCTTTTGTACCATAATATTTATCTAGTGTGCACGAAATTGCATAAATGATATTGTTGAAAAATAATGCTGAAAAAACTTATGTGCAGTGCGAAAAGGAAAAAAAGCGGAACATCTTTAATTCCTTGATCTAGTGATGGGACCTTCTAGGACTCTATCTAAATAGTTCAAAAAAGTGAACCAAGTATGTTAATTGGTGCAGACGATATTCCACAATCGAAAACAAATCGAAATTACAGATGCTAAACCGTACCAAAACGTTTAAAAATATGATTTTCTTTTTAAAGAATTTGATTTTTTCAAGAACTATTGCACAATTTTTTTTTTAAATTTCGTACTTTGCAATATAAAATTATATTCTTTTGAATGATGTAAAATTTGTATGCCTAAAATTCAAAATTTTCAAACTATTATTAAAAAAAATAATAAAAAAATTATAAGTAATTATAAAAATTATTTTTTGCATGGTAATTATCCTTGGCTAAGCGAAGTTTATAATTGAGTTAAATTTTTTTTTGATTTATTAAAAAAGTCCTTGAGTCATGGCCAAAAGCTCAAAGTGTAAAATTAGCTGTTTAAACTTTTCTACCGCTATTTTGATCATACCAAATTTGACCAGAAGAGTGGTCGAAAGTTTTGACCGTTAATTTACCATATACGCATACCATATTTCATGGATTGCAGCTACCCCCCCCCCATATTTCAGGGATCAGGAATCCAATTCCGTAGATAAAACGATATGTTTACTCAAGTACGTTTTTGTGTCTAATTTCGTAATTTAAAATATAGTCTGCCCTAATTAATTTACATATTTTTGAATTATTAAGATTTAGTACGTAAATGTCCAATCACTAGATTAAATCATGCAGGGTGTTACGTTTTTTGTGTACCCTCAACAATTACAGTATTATACTATAAATTTTTTTTAATGTATCTGAGAAACTTGAAAAATAAAGTTTAATATGAAATTCTTTTTTTATACATTCTCAAAATCTAGACGAAATTAAATCCCCTCCCAAATGAGTGCAAAAAATCTGTAATCCCGTGCGTATGAAATTGTAAAGAATATGACTGGAAACTATTTTGAATAACTATGCATTACAAAAGCTTCACAATGCATTTAAAAATATATCTAAAAAACTAGAAAAACAGAGTTTAAGCTAGATAATTGGCTGTTTCAATTAAACTATTTATTCTGAAAATCTGGACTAAGTTTTATTCTTAATTACGTTTTTCTCAAATTTGTTCATGAGCATTAAAAATCACGAAAAATTCCTAATCCTGAGATCACGAATTTGTAAACGAAGAAAAAGTAAGTGAAGATGATTCGAACGATTTACATTTATTTACTTAGTCATTAGAGTTTTTAAGCCTGAATCTTTAAAATGACGTTTATTTTTATATTATACAAAATACTACATAAAAAAGTACCTGTATTCTCAAATAATAAGAAATTTTAAAGTAGAATGAAATGTTTTATGTCTCTGAAGGTTTTTAATAGTAAAAATAAAACTACACCATGAACATTAATTGAATTGTCTGAGTTCTAATGATTATTTTTTTTAAATTCAGCCTTAAAAAAAAACCATACATAAAAAAATTAAATACGAATACATTTGTAAAAAAGGGACGAAAACACAGCATACAATTTCCTGAGTGAAATACGCGAAATTTTAAATGAGATATTAATGATGTCCCTGAGTGTCATTAAGATTTGTTGATAAGGAAGCTCAATAAAAAATCATAACTTAATTATCTTTCCGAATTAAAGGAATTACCAAAGGTTAACTGCTGCTTTTAGTAATAGAACTTTAATTAACTCAGTTTCAAGATCTGCTTGGAAAAAAAATTACAGCATCTGTATTTTAAAGCAATTAATAATTTTTGTTGTAATGTTCTAAAGTAAAAAAAAAGTTTTCGCATAATTAGGTACTCTGTAATGAATGGTTCAAGGCATTCTAATGAAATTTAACAATGTTCTAGATTAAAATGAAAATAATTTAGAAAAATATGATAGATAAACTAATATCACTTACATGAATTGATTATTTTTTAATATTTATACTTGATACCAAATTTTTTTAAATCGAATTTTGAAAGTTATCGTTTACTTAAGGCTGTGTTTTTAAGTTTTTCTTTCTCTTCTGATTAAGTATTTTAATCATTTTTTATTATTTTTTGAAAGTTTTAAATTATAAAAAGGATAATTTATTTCAGTATTAAATTAAGGATATTTTGGTGTTCATTTTTTTATACATTTTATTTAATAACAGTCTGTAAGTTGCTGATTTTAGCAACTTTGGTTTACAGTATATTATTTCTGTTCATATATTTAAGCCTAATTAAAAAAAAGATTTATTTTTGTATCATATTGTAGAGAAATCGGCAAAAAACTATTTTGATCGAAACTAACCCGCATTTGTGTTACACGCGAATAGTGCGGCTTTCAGGAGAACTTCTCCAGACACTCGTCTTGCATCGTGGCGGGTACTATGGTTACGAGGAAAGGGCACTTCGAATAGGGGTGTGGGGTGAATAGTTTAGTCTTAATCCTAGAGTAGGTCGTCGTGAGCAAACCAATCGACACCTTCTTTCCTCCATTTCACCCCCATTAGAAATGAACTCTCGCTTGTTACCATAGCAGCAGACAGTCACAGACTTTTAGTCTGGAGGAGTTCTCCTCAGAGCCGTACTATAAAAGCTACTTAAAAGGTTCACGGCTTACCAAAAAAAGTTACGAGACTTCTAGGGTAGGTTTATAGTGAATGCCGACGTCAATGTCTCTGGGTATTACGTCCTCTGCGCAAGCGCAGATCCTATATTTTCAATAGTTTAGTTGAGAGCACTTGCGTAGAGGATGCAGTATCCTGAGGCATTAACATTGGCGTTACACAGTAAATTGGCTATAGCGCTTGATTCACTTATCACTTAACATGTTAAGATCGGTACAAAAAGGTGGCTCTCTGCGGAGTTTTTTTCATTTGTTTATATGTAACTTATGATGTGATTGTGATATGAGATAGATGTTGGTTGTCGCAATAACTAAAGATTGTAATAATCTGAGCGCTTTATAGTGCCGCTCTATCCCCTACACCCAACTAACAGGAATATAAACTAACACGTGACTTTAAGATAGATAACAGATAAAAAAAAACCCTGTTTTCTCTTCCACGTACTTCTTTAACTGAGAAATCAATGTTATTTGAAGGGAAATTACTTTTTTAAAAACTATTTCCTCCTTCACTTACTTATTTAACTGGGATGTTAGTGTTTTTCGAACGAAAATTACTATTTTATAAAATTATTTTCTCTTCCAGAGCATATTTAACTAAGAAGAAAACTAAAAAGTAACTAAGATATTAATTAAGAAGATTATTCGAATTGAAATTACTATTGTAAAAACTATTTTCTCTTCCACGTACTTATTTAACTGAGAAGATAATGCAATACGAATTGAAATTACTATTGTAAGAACTATTTTCTCTTCCACGTACATATTTAACTGAGAATATATGTTATTTGAATTGAAATTACTATTGTGAAAACTATTTTCTCTTCCACGTACTTATTTAACTGAGAAGCTAATGTTATTCAATGGAAAATTATAATTTTAAAAAACCATGTTTTCTGTACTACGTACTTATTTAACTGAGAAGTTAATATTAGTCGAAAGGAAATTATTATTTAAAAATAAAACACAACAAAACTGTTTTCTCTCCTAAGGACAACTGAGAACCCAATGTAATTCGTAGAGAAATTATTGTTTTTCTACATATTAAAACGATTATGAACCATGCTGATAAAAATATCTTTTTTCGTTTTTACGTTTAAATCACCTTTAAAGAAACAAAATTAGGAGTTTTTGAATTTTTGGTTGGCAACTGGCTTCGTAGTTGAGGTGAAAAGTAAATTATATAGTTGATTATAAACTCCAATCAAATTTAGCTTAGAATATAAAATATATTTTAAAAAATATGAACAAAACACGTCTTATCAATTTATTTTCATTCAAAAACCGTCATTGTAAAAAAAAGTATAAGAGCTGTAGAAGGACTTCTTGAAATAATAGGGTGAATAACTGGACATTTTTGTATGAATAATCCGTCAAATTTCGTTCATGAAAAAAACTTTGAATGAAGAGATAAGCTGTTACGTCATTGTTTCAAGACGAAGATAGATAGCCTAAACTTAGCTGAAAATTTTTTGGTGTTAGAAAAAAAAGACTATCGTTAAATGCTTTTTTTAATCTATAACCCTACTTAAATGATATTTTTTGTTTTCTTTCATGAAGGAAATAAAAAAATCTTTGTAATAAAAAGGTGATTCATAAATACATAGGATAAACGATAATATTAAAAAAGTTGGATGAAAAGGAGATGCAGCTAGTGCAAAATAGTTGTATATTTATAAGAGTATTAAATTGCAATTGTAGCCAAATACAGCAACTGATCAAAAGTTATTTTTTAGTAGAATGATACTTAAAAATATGTAGTTCATGCAAATTGGCTAAATTCCGTTTTTAAAATGAATTTATAGTATTTTTGCTAGTATGCTAGTTTTGCATATATTGGAGATCAAAATGGGCTATAGGTAGATCAAAATGGGCTTTTTACCTATGGTCACAATAGGCATGCTTTCACCTTTAGCATGAGGATAATCATAAGAATAAAGGTACGTCTTCATTTTTAAATCGATTAAAGTTTTTTAAAGGTGGAAGCTATAGGGATCTGAAATAGTGCTTAATTTAAGCATCATAGACATTTTAAAAAATATTTTTAATTATCTAAACGCGAAAAAACATTATGGAAATCATAAAGCATTCCCATATATCTGTATAGAGAACGAGGGAAAGAAGGGAGGCTCTAGGCATGGAACAGGTCTTCTCTCCAAATAGCGTATTCTCACTCTTCGAATTTTCATTCTAAAATTACGGTAAAATAACAGGCAGCAGTCATCTCATCAAATTAACCATACAGTTTACGATAAATAACACCTTCACGGTTTTGAAACCGCTTACAACTAGTATGGTTACAAAAACCATGAAAAGAAAATTATACGGCTTTCTTAACCATTTACAACTAGCATGGTTTAAAAACCATAACAAAGGAATTAAACTGGCCATTCGAGCTAGGCTTTTTGTAGAGGTAATGGGCATTGGAGTTGGGATGTGGTTGAGTTATGCCTAATAACATGAACCGTGGAATGTGGCTTAATTAATTTATTTGGTTGCTTTACCTCTCGTAAGAGATTGAAAATACTAGACTTTTTTTCATTAAGCAGCTTTATGATGCTGCCAGATAGGTGTGAATGAGAGTATCGCATTCTAATAGTCCAGGGTTACAAATTGGGGATTGTAGGACACTGGAAACTTTTCATGCGCTGGGCACCGAAACAACGTTTTGTCGATCATGAAATTGACAGATTAGCCTTCTCGGCTATAATACGTACGCAGTTGCAAGCAACTAAGCGGTTTCATTAGATGGGTTAAGTTGGTTCACTAGGGGCGGGGACAATTTTGGTTGTTTAATTGTATTAGATGAAAGCAGTTAATAAACGGTTTTTCTCACATTCAATAGTTTGATGACCATTTCATTGATGGTTATTTAGCTGTTTTGTTTGAATATGGTAAAATAAAAATTAAATAAATTTTTATTTAGCCTTTTCCCCCAATAATAGTATAATCATATTAATGCCATAATACCTTTATGAGATAAGTATATAACTTATTATGTAATGTTGCAATGTGTTGTATATGAAGAAGAGGTATTGTATAATGTAATTATGTATCGTATTATGTAAGATGAAGGTAAAGTAACATAATGTAAAGATAGTGTCATAGTATATATTGTTATACCATGTTATATATGAAGACATATTTTGCAATGTTCTTTCATTTAATGTAAGATAAGGGTATATGGTATGTAAGATATTTATGTTAAATGTAAGAGTTATATTAAATATAGACATTTAGTTTAAATATAAAAGTTGTTTTATGACTTTTTAATTGGGATCACTTTTGATATCACTACAATATAAAAATCCGGGAGTTGCTTTCAAGTCCTCAAACTTTGACTAATGCATAAAATAGTTGGCAATGTAAAATGTAGGCAAAACCGTTATATAGCATATTCCTTTATGGCATAACATATTCCTTTATGGTCCTTAAACTTTCATGATGCAGTATTAACTGTGTAGGCTGTATGCCACGTAGTTTAATTGGGTTATAAATTAAGATTGCGCTTTTTTAAGATTTGAACAAAAGTGAACTTTGATCAAGTCTGAAAGTTCAGTTGCTTATATATATTTCGATAATGAAGTAGTGCCCCTTTTTAAGAAAATGTTCTAAACATACCATAAATTTACAAAAATACATTTTACATAGTTTTTTTCTACATTTTTTAAACGGCAGCAGGTATTAAGCATTTTTTCGATAATATAGCCTTTTTTTGTTTTCAGTCCTCGAATTTCGACAACTTTTTTAAAGAAGATAAATTTGTGTAAGTATTTATAAATTATCCGCAAGGTAATTCTTTTTCTGGTGCATTTGCTGAAATTTTTTTACATTTTTTTAACATAAATTTATTGTGTTTAATGATTTTAAAACTTTTCGATACATTGATGACTTAATTTTATTTAATTGTGATAATTATGATTTTATTTTTAATATATATCTTAAAGATTTGGTTTTGAAAAAGACTAATGAAAATTGCTGAAATGTTGAATCTTTAGATTTTAAAATTGATATTGTTGATAAACAAATTAAAATTGGTGTTTACGATAAAAGAGAGGCTTTCAAATTTAAAGTTATTTTTTTCTCTGTAATTTTGATACTAATTTGTGCAGTAAAATTTTCAAAAATTTAGTTTCTTCTCAGTTGTTTAGAGTTAATAAAATTTGTAATAATGTTGAAAGTTTTCAAGAGGCAACAAGTAATTTTTTAAAATATTTAGAAAATAATGGTTTTCCTTTCAATTTTTGTAATATTAATTTTAAAATTAAGAAAATGATTGATAATTACTAGTTTCGTTTTTTCTTTTAATAGGGCAATATCCAAGTCTTGATCGAGTTTCCCTGTCAAGCATTTCTATTAATGATGTGACTATTTTCTAGCTTTTTTTTCTTCCTTCTGCGCAAATTAGGGGGCGTTGTTTTTATGTTTATTTCCATTTAGTTGTGTCTCGCAGTCAGTAGTGTAATTTGGTGATTGGATTTCTGTTTCAAGTAAGCTTTTGTGCGTACTATTCTTATGTATTTGTCTTGTTTTTATGCTTCTGTATTTGCTTTATGTATTTTAGATTTTATATTTTGCATTGTATTCTCTTCCTGAACTTTGAGAAAACCTTTGTGATCCAGAGAGAGAAATTTCAGACATTTGTCGTGCTCTGTCGATAGAAAAGGTTTTGCTTTTATGACTTCCGGAGCTGGTACCCCCTGAAGACGTCAGCTTCGGTTGTCGTATTTATAAATTTTTTCATAGTTCATTGCTTCTTTTGTTTAATTTCCAGTGGAAGTACTATTTTTAATTGCTTTAAATATTTTGAATTCTTTTCTTAATATTTATAAATTAATTTATTTGCAACCAGCTAAATATTTCAGTGAACCAAATTACATGGTTTTGTTAAAACCCGATATCTTTGAGCCATCTGTTGACAACTTTTGTAACTAATTTTAAAGACTGTTGCCAATAAAAACTGTTTTTCTACGCCGAACATAGAAAAGCGTGCATTTTTTAATCTCCTTATGCTTTTCTTCAATTGAATTTCAAAGCATTGGCCCTTTTCGGTATTTATCATTATTTCCTTAAATGTTGAGGCCATTTAACATTAAAAAGTCTTTTTTTGTAGTTAACCCGTTTTAATTTATACAACATATAAAAATAGTACAGAAAATTACAACGATTAAATACGATTAGATATGACCTATTTGATAATAGTGGAAGATAACCTTTAATTATGGTGCTTTGTGATTAAAATTAAAAGTGTAAAAATGAAATGTTGAAAATGGAAGCTAATAAAAAACAACTCTGAGAAAAACACAATTCTTTTTTCAAAAAAATGTTTGATAATCATCGAGTAATTTAATGTTATGAGTATATTTACTTTTTAGATGCTTATTTGTTTTAAATTACAAGTATTACATAACATCGTTATTTCTTTAATAGCATCATATTCGAATTATTTTTCCTCTGAGATTTCAGTGGAGAACAAATGATTCCCAGAAGTCACGAATTAGGAGTCTTAATTACCCTATTAGTCTGAACAACTTTCTTTCTGTTTGAGGCTAAAGAAGTTTTAATGCGCAGCAGATGCTCTTTTTAAAGGATGATTTTTAGTAAATGATTTGGTGTCTCTTAAGAAATGGTTTCAACACTCGTCTTATCACGAGTATACATTTAAAGAAAATTAAAAATGAAACAATATAAATGTTTAGCGATTGATCAAAAAACGTAACTAATGGGAACGAAATATAAATATATGAAAGCACTTGATATTATTTTTCATAAAAATAAATCTATTTAAATTGTAAACATCGTTTTATTTTTCTGGAATACTAATTAAGATAATGCAAACAATAAGAATAATGACATTTTATAAGGATTAAGATAGTGTAAACTTCTTTTTGTTACCAGTGAACATTAAAAATAAAGCGAATTTTGTAATTTTAAGAAATATTGCTTAAATGTTTCTTAGTGCATCATCTCATTTTATTTAACATTAAGTAACAAATGTATTTTAATGTGAAATAAAATGGTACACTATATA
>NC_092208.1:41100959-41123102 GCF_043381705.1 Parasteatoda tepidariorum | reverse complement strand
TATATATATATATATTTCAAATTTGACAAATTGCTCCGGAGCTATTTCACCCATTTTCGCTCAATTTTGAAAAACCTTTTTTTCCTACTGTATATTTGAGTAGAAAAAAATAGTAGTTTCTAGGGGGAGCCTAGTGTTCTAATTTATTTCAGCCCACTAAAGGCCAAAGCCATCTCAAGACGCTCTCTTCAACGGATCTGATAAGGCGCTATTGTCCATCAACGATTGACTTTAAATTTCCTAAATTTGCATCAACACAATCTATTCATCTTGCACAAAATCTATCGCTTGCGGTTGTCAGTTAGTCCATGCAAACATTCTCACTGTTTCATGGTTCCACGCAGTCATCCTCCTTCTTGAATTCATTTATTCGCCAATTAAATGTACGAAAGCCAAAATTGGCCATGATTTTCTAAGCACATGGTGGTAATTTGAAGGAACATGATTTAGCATAGCTGTCATTTAGTCTAAATACACTTAAAAAACCCTATAGTTACAAAATATCGAAGTGAAGCTTTTTTAGCTTTCCTACTTGCCCTATTAAAAACACAGGGCCTGATTTTGAGATTTTTATATTGGTAGAAACGTGTTATTTAGCATTAATGTCAATTTAGGTGGTAGTTACCCCGATAACTACAAACATCGGAAAAAAATGCTTTTAGTTTCTCTTTTCATTTCATAAAGAACGCGTGAATGAAGTTTGAGATTTTCATCCTAATAAAAATGCGTTATTTGCTTTACGCGGTCAATTAAACTAATTACCTCTAATTACTCCGAAAATTACAAAATATCGAAATGAAACTATTTAGTTTTTCTTTGTATCTGACGCTGAGTACGTATTAAAATCTGACGCGTCTATCTTGGTAAAAATGTGTTATTTAGTATTAATTTTAATCAGGCTGATTACTCCCTAATTATTTAGAGAGTAATTAGCTTCGATAATCACGAAATATTACCTCGATAATCAAAAAATATCAAAATGAAACTTTTAAAGCTTTTTTATTTAGTTCATAAAGAACGTCTGGCCCAAATAGTAGCTTTAGAACTTAGTGAGAAATGGAAAGATTATTAGTAGGTAGGTACTTTATTTACGTCACACTAGAGCTACACACTGAGCTATTGGTGATGGTCTGGTAAACATCCCGGAGGATGATCCGAAGACATGCCATTACAATTTTGATGCTCAGTAGAAAGGATATTATTTGTGAGGCCACTTCCTCAATTTAGACATAGATCTGGAGGGTAAAGGCATGTCTCAAACATCCCTGTACCGATTGCAGAGCTCAGTGACCGACCACAGGCCTTAAAATTCTACAGATTTTATGAGCTCGTGCATCGAATTTACTCGGTGTGTCTTAGCGGAGTCGAGGATTGAGCCTCTGCTCCTCCGGACTGGATTTCGATTCTCTAACCGCTGCGTTACCTTGGCTCGGGAGAATTAGTCATGAGTAAGTGCAGACTTTGTCCTTCATATATACAGATTGATATCATTATCCTTCTTAAGATATAAATGTTTTGTAAATTAAGTTGCGAAATGCAAAAACTTGGGCCGCAATAGTTTTAAACGTTTTTACACTTAAATATGATTTCACCGTGTAAGATACTTAAGTTATAGGTAGTTTCAGTCGTTTCTTTACAATACCTAATCCGTGGTGTCTGAAGGGTAGAGCGCTCGCTTCTGAATGAGATGATCCAGGTTCGACTTCCTGTGTCTGGTCAGTATCAATTCTTCTCCCAGCTCACACCCACCACAGTGCTAACATAAAATATGCAGATCTGGTGCGAGTACAGATTTACTTTTTAAATTCAAGGAGCAAACTTGTTACCATAGGGTAAGAATCCATTTTGATTACAGATTTACTTTGTAACTTTTATAGAAAAAACCAGTTTCGGTATGGTAAAATACAGTTTGACTACGGATTTTCTTTAGAAATTTTGCGGAGAAAAACTTTCTTGTATTGCAAAAAAAACCGTTGAAACTATGAATTTACTTTGCAGCTTCCACGAAAACTTGTTTTGTATGGGGAAAGCCGTTAAGGCTACGGATTTACTTTGTAAATTTTAAATTTTTGCTCAATCAACTCAGCGGCCATTTTAAAACTGTACATTTTGTGAGAATTTTTTTTTTTTGAGTGTAGTATTTTGAAACTCGCCATGATTTAAGCGGTACTTTTACCAAACCAAAGGTTGTTGTTAGAATTCCATTTTATTTTATTCAAATCAGAATTCAAAAAAAAAAAATTTCAATTTTTTTTAACGAAATGTAAAGCTGATTTTTAAAATTCGAACAATGCTAACTAAATTATCTAAATATTTGTCTTAAGCAACGAAAATTCATATAAAAGTATGATTTCAACGTCTTTTTACACACTTGGAGGCTATGTAATATACTTACAGAATCCGATACTTCGAGATTCACTTCTATATTTTAATTTTATCTATTGCTTTAGAGCAAAATCAAATAATATAAATCATCAAAAATGTTTTTATGTAATTGTTTGTTAATCGAGAAAGTAGTACTTACAATAATTTCAATTAGAATAATAGACAAAGCAATAACTCAAGGATTATAAATATATTTTTTCCTATTATTATTTTTGTGTCATACATTAAAGTTATCAAAAAAATCATATTAGCAGTTAAAATTGCAAAGAAAATATTGTCAAAATATTTCATACAAATAATTATATCAGAAATTGCATAAAAAATTGTTTTGGGGAATTTCGTCATGTTTTAGGAGGAAAATTAAGTGTTAATGGTAACACAAAAGTTCAAGTAAAACACAGGATGTTCGAATTTTTTTCCAAAAATCTATAATAGGAAAACGGTTTGGGCGTCGGTATATGAAAAACAATTTAATTTTAAATAAATACGTTACATATTTACTTAAAAATTATAATGATCATTTAAATTTTTACCGTTTTCATCGTCTTGAACTAAAATTAAGAACTTTCATAAAAATTATATGCTCTTTTAACATACATTTTCTGTAAGAATTTTTTTAAAAAATAGTAACCGTATTCCAGCTAAAATTTTTTCTTTAAAACCATCAGTCATTTACGCGACCCAGACCAGTGGCATACAGGTATATATTAGAAGTTGCATAACCTTGTATATTTTCAAAGTTGCATAACACATAAAACTATTTCACAATATTTTATCTAGTTAAAATTGCTAAAGCATATAACAATTATTATTACTATTATTATTTTTTAGTTTTAATATTGTTTTATCAGTAATAGCACGAATGGAAAGTTCATTATTGAATGAATTTTTATCCTTATCTTTAAATAATATATATTATCCTATTGAATACATGGTAAGTATCAAATAATAGCTCTTAGAAAGAAAAATTAAAAACTATTTATCGACACATTCCGATAGTGTCTTTCATGACGAGAGCTTTACTGATATTGCCACTCCGTTTCTAAAATTATATAATTTAATTCCAATCTTCGTTTTAAATATTATAAAATTTGTTATCTCTCTTCTCTGACTAATTTATGGAAAGAGAAAATGGATTTTCCTTACAAGCCACTGCCTTTGCGATAAAGATTACAGAAGTAATTATAAACTCATTTTGTTGAGCTAGTGAGTTAAGTTGTTTTCTGGGGAACTTTGCCTTTCACGTTAATTTAAAACATCTTTGCAGAGTTCGTAAATTTAGTTCTCGGGGCTTGAAGCATACAGTGCAGTTTTAAACTTATACAGTTTTTTAAATATGTTGAGTGTCTTAAGAATATCGAAATATATATTTTCTCCTCAAAGAATAGTTAAACTTTAATCTGAACTTTAGGCTTTTAATTCTCATTAGTTTTCAAGATTTTATGTTATTATAAATGCTGAACTTAACAAGAATTTGTTTACGCTTTTACAAATTATGTAATTTATGGAATATATCTTTAGAGTATAGTTCTTGAAAATAAAAAAAATAGAAAAACAGCATAAAAGTAAATAAATAAAACATAAAAAATAAGTAAAATAAATGAAAAGATGAAATTTTAAATTTTTAAAGTTCAAGCACTTTTTATTGAAATCACTGTAATTGTAAGCAAAGTACTATTTGTCATATTACACTTATGTCTTTTAAAAATATAGTAAATTTTCGATGGATTTTTTTGTATTAGTTTTTTAATTTTATATAAACTTCATAAAAAAATTATAATTTTTTTTCTTCTTAAGATAAAAATCTATAACTAAAATATCAAACAATTCACCGGTAAATCTTTTCCCATTGTTCCTTTTTTATTTTTCCATTCCAAGAAATTCTGAAAAAGGAAATCGCATCATACGCTCCAAATAAGGTTCCATGAATCAAACTTTGACACGTTGATATTTAAATAGTTTATTTCATTTATGGACATTTTTCGTTGAATTCTTCTAAAAATTTCATATTTTAGAACGGATTTAATAACTAAGCTGTAGAAATTTCAACATTAAATTAAAAGTTAATATATTATGGTCAACGGAAAGAACGAATACAAAATAACAGTTGTGAATAACTCATTCCTTCAATTCTTGGATATCCCCCTATGTGGAGTGAATAGTTACGTTTCTTTTTGCTGCAAAAAAAGCGCTATATTCTTACCACTGATAGCTCTTTGAGGTTAAGTACCTTTGGCCGGTATTCCTTACACATGTTTTTTTCAGTTTAAGGATCATTTCATAGCATGCACTTGGCCAATGTTCTCTACATTGACGTTTTTTAAAGGTGAAATGCTATCGCGCAGTATACACTTTCTCTGGTATTTCTTATACTGATGTTTTTTTAAGTGGAACAGGTAACTATTTCCGATGTTTCTTACACTGAATTTTTTTAAAATCCAAATTGTGAGAAATTCGTAGTCTCCATCATGCAAAAAATTTATAGGAGAAGATGAAAGAAAATAATGACTAGATTTGAATTTATAAAATCACTTTTGTCACTTACGAAGGTTTAATGAGCTTGGATAAATTTTTATTCTTCCAATGTCCACATGTGTTAACATCCGTCAATTCAGGCATATACAGGGCGATTATGTTGGCCTCTCTTTCAGGGGCACCATATTAGGTGGGCCAACGTCGCTCCCACAGTGAGGACAGATAGTACAGAGAAGGAAAGAACATCCATGCCTTACCCGGGGATTCGAACCCAGAACCTTTCTGATGCAAGGACAGTTCCCTGCCTCCTACACAGGCCGGTCGGCTGAGCTTGGATAAACATTGCATGCTTTTGGCAGCAACTGTTGCGTTATTACACTTCTAATACTAAAAAAATCATGCAGTTTCATTTTTGGTATTTCGTAGGTCGTTTTACTAAAATTTGTAAAACAGAATTTCAAATTTAGTTTTCAATAAATAAATAAGTCATTTTAACATACTGATATTTTTACTTACTACGTACTCTGTATTTAAAATTTTAGTTGCTTACTTTAAAGTACATATTCTTCTGATAAATGATAAAAAAAATAGTGAAAGAAATTAAATTTTTTTTTCTCAACTTATGCATAATTTTCATTAAGCATATTTTCAATAGCTTAAAATCATGATTACGGAATTACATCGTCAAAAAAATATTGAAGGATTAAATATAAAATGACACAAAATGTACTAATAATTTATTTATAATTGTTCCTTCCTCTTATAAGGGCATTTCTTCTTAAATTTGAAAAGTGGGTGGTGAATCAAATAATGTTGGCAACCTATGCTCGAACTTATTACTCAGTATAAGAGGTAACGGGGGTTAAGTCATGCTTATGGAAAACCTTCCTTATTTCCCCAACTTTAAATTCTGAAATTTTTTTATCACATTATTTAGTTCATATTCAGAATTTTTGATCCTGATGTACTTACAGTTTCATGTGAAGAAAAGGAAATGGAAACACAGAAAAGATCCAAACCTACCACAATTCCTCTAATTTAAGTGCTAAATTTTTTTAGCGCATTATTTAGTTTATATTCAGAATTTTTGATCCTGATATACATACAGTTTCATGTCAAGAAAAGGATATGGAAACATAGAAAAGATCCAAACCTACCACAATTCCTCTAATTTAAGTGCTAAAATTTTTTAGCGCATTATTTAGTTTATATTCAGAATTTTTGATCCTGATATACTTACAGTTTCACGTGAACAAAAGGATATGGAAACCTAGAATAGATGCAAACCTTCCATAATTTCTCTAATTTAAGTGCTGAAAATTTTTATCGCATTATTTAGTTTATATTCAGAATTTTTTATCCTAATATGCTTACAGTTTCGTGTGAAAAAAAAATATGGAAGCACAGTAAAGATGCAAACCTTCCATAATTTCTCTAATTTAAGTGTTGAAAATTTTTATCGCATTATTTAGTTTATATTCAGAATTTTTTATCCTAATATGCTTACAGTTTCAAGTAAACAAAAGCATATGAAAAAGCAGAAAAGATCCAAATCTACCATAATTCCTATAATTTAAGTGCTAAAATTTTTTAGCGCATTATTTAGTTTATATTTAGGATTTTTGATCCTGATATACTTGCAGTTTCATGCGAAGAAAAGGATATGGAAACACCGAAAAGATCCAGACCTACAATAATTCCTCCAATTTAAGTGCTGAAAATTGTTATCGCATTATCTAGTTCATATTCAGAATTTTTGATCCTGATATACTTACGGTTTGATGTGAAAAAAAAGGTTATGGAAACACAAAAAAAATACTTATGAGTATAGAAAAAATAAATTACTTCAATATTAACATTGATTTTGAGGCATTACTCCCCTTTCAGTTTTACCAGGAATATAATAGGTTACTGAGGTTAACTTTTTGATAGTTCCATAAGTTGTATAAGTTGATGATGTACAGTCCGCAAAAAAAAAAGATATCACCCCGAATAACTTTCGTTCCAATGATCGGATTTTCACGAACTAAGTGCCAATCTTAATGGTTCCGGGGGGTGACCTCAAATATGCTAATTAATTAGTGCTAACTATTAATTAAGTTACGAAATCAGACACAAAAACGTACTTTCTCTGAATAAACATATAATTTTATTTTGCATATTTGGATTCCTTATCTTCAAAATATAGGGGGTAGCCGCAATCTGGGAAATGTGGTCCCCATAGTTTGGTCAGGAGAGCGATTCAAAGTTCGTACCCCTTAATGTTAATTTCGCTTTTTGCGTTTTCAGTCATATTTTCAAAACTAATGAAGCAATTCAAAAAAAATTGCACCCACTCATANAAAAAAAAATACATGTTTATTCAGAGAAAGTACGTTTTTGTGTCTGATTTCGTAACTTAATTAATAGTTAGCACTAATTAATTAGCATATTTGAGGTCACCCCCCGGAACCATTAAGATTGACACTTAGTTCGTGAAAATCCGATCATTAGAACGAAAGTTATTCAGGGTGATATCTTTTTTTTTGCGGACTGTACACTACCTATTATTAGTTTCAATACAGCCACTGTTTTTCAAGCTTTCAATACTAAATTAGTACACACTTAGTAATGAACTCTTGCAGCAAAACAGCAAACAGCAAAAAAAACAGCAATGAATCAACTAGTGGTATCCGTTCATCGAATTCTATCACAGATATAATTCTGATGATGGAATACTGTAATGTGTCTACCACTACAAAAATACAATTCCAATTATATAAGATACAATTCCTAGTATATAAGGCATGTTAACTCGATTCTATGTTGGGGTACCTTAACATGAATGAAGGTTGACATTGTCGATGTGACTCTTCCCACAGTATTTACATTTGGATACCATCAATATGTTGAAAAAAGACAGTCATTAAATAGAATGTTTTGGGTAAATATGAACTAGAGGTAAATATGAACTAGATATTTGAGGTAAATATGAACTAGATATTTCCAGTTCTCTTCATCAATAATATCATTAAGATTAAACCAGCTATGAATTTGACGAAGGTTATCGAGAATTTTTTTAGTTGGACGGGAAGTATATAAGTTTTCGAAATCAAAAGAGTAAAGAGAATCAACATTATTCAAAGTTTTCAGTGTATTTAATACTGTATATTATTCTTAATATTCCAATTTAGGTTGTTATTATATTTAGTATGCTTACTAATTTTATTCCATACATTTCTTCAAGAATATTTTTAAAGTAAATGCCAATTTTTTTTCATATTACTATTTACGACACTAGCAATAAACGTGAATTTAGTTGGGGTTTTATGGAATTTTTGATTAGAAAAAGGAAAATTGTTAATATGATTTGGTTTAAATTTAAGTCTTTCATAAATAGCATTAGTTTTATTAATAATAATATCACTGCTGCGCTGAATTTTTTGTATGCTATATTGCTGTTAGGTTTATTCGAAAGAAGTTACTATAAAATTTTTTTCAAATAATAGCAAAATTACTTCTAGTTTTATCAACAGTGGTAAAACAAATATTATTTTTATTATTGTAATACCCTGTTTCAGTTCGGACGCAAAATTTAAATTTTTATGAAAAACTAATTTGTTCTTTCTAATATTAATTTTAAAATCTTTAATGATATTTTCTCTCCTTTCATAAAAACTTTCAAATGGGAAATTATGTTTGTAAGATAATTTTAAAATAATACCATCAAGATTTTTAATGAAAATAGAAATAACCTTATTTCTAGAAGTTGGAAAAGATGGACTAAATTTAGAACTCAAAGAAATAAATTTCTTAATTATAACATTTTCAATAATATCTAAATATCCGCCAATAACATGATTAGGGAAGGTATCAAAAAAAGAAGTGCTTTTATATTCATCTCAATTGCAAAGATAGTTCAAATTATCTGCCGCTAAATCCTTATAATTGAAAATTAAGTGTTTTAAACTTTTCGTATATTTAAAAGTGGGTTTACAATTTAGTTAAATAGGAAGAAGGTTTTTATTTTTACGAAGAATTGTGTTCAAGTTAAGTTTATTAAAAATTTGTAAAATCTAAAAATTAAATCGTCTAGTTTAAGTATATTTCTGCGCTTATAATTATTTTTAAACTGATATTTAGCTAGATCTTCAACTATGTTTAAAAACTTTGAAACATCTTGTTCTGAATTAAATTTTATTTTATCTAATTTGAAAGCATTTTAAAGTTCGTTATAAAATTAAGTTTAATCCTTAAAAAATTCTTAGTTTTAATATATTCAATTGCGTTTGCTTGATCATACAGTTCATGCATTTATTAAGATTTTTTTTAATTATTATGCTATAAGATGTATTATAGTATAATAATTATATTATATTATATTATATTACATTATATTATGTTCTGTTGTATTGTATTGTATTATATCATATTATTTTATATTATATTATATTATATTATATTAAAATTGTTTTTAAAATTATTTATTCATGCTTACTATTTCATCTAAAAAAAAGAATTTGAAAAGTAGAAAAAGTAATATATTTCTGTATGCATAGAAAATAAATTTCTTTCAATATTAATTTTATTTTGAAATATTTTCTCTCAAATCTTACCTGAAATGCAAAATGATATAAGTTGAGGTTAAAGCGCAATCTTCTAAATCTGGAATGAAAAATGTTCTTTCAATAAGAAAATTCTTCTTTACAAGTTATATTATATTTAGAAATAAAGTATAAAATATAGATTTTAGGAAAATGTCGTCTTCAAAAAGCATGTACAGTTGGAAAAAAAGGTATATTTTTGTCATGAATAATTCAAGAAGTGGAATTTGTTTTTATTTCTCGAACCTAGCTTAATATTTTTCTTCTATATATGAATAAGACAGATTTATAGAGAAAAAGCTCAGTTTTCTTTTTGTAAGAATGCAAACCACAAACATGTTTTTCGACTATAAAAATAACTCAATATAGAATATTCCGTTATTTATTCTTTTCCAATACCAGTTTGGAAAAATCTTGAGGATTCATTGTTAGGTAAAAACAATATTTCCGGAGTTTTCTTGCTGAAAACAGCCACTGATATTATAAGTGGTATATTTTTGTTATAAAATTTAGTACCTACATTCATTGTGTAATGCAACATCGATTTATTTAAATAATAATAAGTTTTATTAATAATTAAATGATAATAGATTGTTATGAAAACATTTTAAATTATTTGTGAAAAGTGCCTGTAAGTATATGTGAATTTGCTACTCGTTTTATATACAACATTTTGAATTTTATTTTATGCTTGCTTGAATTTTTATTTAATATTTTTGCTTCATTGTTTTATTTTGCAATTTTTTTTTTAAATTTTTTGCTTAATGAGGTAAATTTTCGTTTCAATTTTTTTGACGCTTCTCACACTATTGTCTTTACATATTTTGCTTTGGCTACATAATTACAATATTAGAAAGCACTATTTTTTCGGATGTAATCGTGTGAGCTGATGACGAGATTATCACTGGTGTAAGAAATTAAGAGAATTTGTAGACTTGGCCGATTATCTCTAGAACTACTGAACCGATCAACAATCGTAATACAGACGCATGATCATGCGTAACACTCGATGGAGTCGGAATGTATGAAACAGCAGTTGCGGAATAATCAAAAAATGGTTTAATACTGGGTATGGTCCCCTCTTACGGATATACAGGGCTTGCAACGTGATTTCATACTTGAAATAAGGCAGTTTATCATTTACTGTGGCAATTGGTCTCACTCGTTCAGCAACGTTGTTTTCATCCCGTGGATGGTTCTCGGAGGGGGTAGCGAGTTGCAATTGCCCTCCCCAGATTGGCTTGTTTCTAGCCTCCACCACAACTCGCCACCTCATTCCATCATCTGTTACAATTTGAATTTAACCTATTGCTGCAAAATAACCCCAAGAAATTCGTCGATGTGTGCTTTTGAACGTAATGCGTCTTAACTTACACGCACTTATCCTGTTTCTCTACTGGCTCAGCCTACAAACACGTGCAGGCGTATGTGTTCGATGTACAAAATTTGCATTTTTGTCTAGAAGCAGCGGTTTTACATTCAGTTCAGTTCTTTTCATAAATTTCTGTAAAATATGCTAATCATCTTAATTTATTTCTCTGGTATATATACATCTATTATTTCAAAATTATTTACTAAACTTGTTTACAGATGACGTTAGCAGCTAATAAAAATTGTGAAGCAATGTTTCCAAAATAACCACCCTTTACAGCAGCAACGTGGTGCTGTCGAAAGGGAAAACCAGCTGACAGCAATGAAACAAATTTTAATTGGAATGGTCTGACATACCGTAGAAAATATTGCTTTGTTGCTCTTCAGCTATCAGAGCAATCTTGTGGGGAAATTTTCTACTTTGTTTGCAGTTTGACAAGGTTAAATAAAATGAAATACGCAGTTTTCAAACACTAATTTCTTTTAGTAGTTTCAGTAGTTTTCTTTAACGTTTTCTGCTGTTATTTTAAGGATATTTCAATTTTTAATTGATTGTCTAGTTGATTTTAAATTATACAATTTAGTGTTTAAAGAAAGGCACTGNTACTTGAAATAAGGCAGTTTATCATTTCCTGTGGCAATTGGTCTCACTCGTTCAGCAACGTTGTTTTCATTCCGTGGATGGTTCTCGGAGGGGGTAGCGAGTTGCAATTGCGGAATAATCAAAAAATGGTTTAATACGGGATATGGTCCCCTCTTACAGGTATACAGTGCTTGCAGCGAGATTTCATACTTGAAATAAGGCAGCTTATCATTTCCTGTGGCAATTGGTCTCACTCGTTCAGCAACGTTGTTTTCATTTCGTAGATGGTTCTCGGAGGGGGTAGCGAGTTGCAATTGCCCTCCCCAGATTGGCTTGTTTCTAGCCTCCACCACAACTTGCACCTCATTCCATCATCTGTTACAATTTGAATTTAACCTATTGCTGCAAAATAACACCAAGAAATTCGTCGAGGTGTGCTTGTGAACGTAATGCGTCTTAACGTACACGCACTTATCCTGTTTCTCTACTGGCTCAGCCTACAAACACGTGCACGCTTATGTGTTCGATGTACAACATTTAAATTTTTGTCTAGAAGCAGCGGTTTTACATTCAGTTCAGTTCTTTTCGTAAATTTCTATAAAATATGCTACTAATCTTAATTTTTTTCACTAGTATATATATACAGTCATACCTCGATATAAGGTCACGCTAAGGGACATCGCAAAAGTGACCTTATAAGTGGGGTGACCTTTTAACCGATTTATTTGCAGTTCGTAACTCAGCACGTAAATAGGACGCATTTTGATTTTTTTTAAAAATGGTAATACAAACGAAAACGATTTGCCACCAATAAAAAAAATTTAAGTCAATAAATTTTAACAGAATTAGTTAAGAATTATAGAAAGTTAGATTTTCAAAAATTTTTTAATTTGAAATAAAGCTGTTTACAAATTTCCTCAAAGTGTACATACATACATTACATCTTACCTTATTTAAAATAAATTATTTATGCAGGTCTGTCTCGTTTTTGGTTTCATTTTTCGAACAATGTTTTCTAGATTTTTTAACTTCTCAAAATGTTCCTCAGATCCCTCATGGTTTTTAAAAAAAAATTCGTATGACATTTATTGCATTGAAGGCTTCCGCTTGGGTTACAGCTACAGTCTCAGGATCACTGTCATTGTCCTCACGGTGAAACAATTTCAGAAATTGCAGCTTGTTCGTTGGTTGCAACATTTTCCTAGAACTCGAGAGGGGTGCCTTGAAAAGAAGTTAAATTGGCTTTTGTTAGAAAAGAGCTCCCTTCGCCTCAGATAAAAATGACCTTATAAGCGATAACGATTTTTAAAACTTGATCATATATCCGATAATCTGAAACAAAGAATTCCTATTCAGTGAGCCGGGACTTTGGAAAAATTACCTTACATGTGGGGTGACCTTATAGGCGGATGACTTTATATCAAGGTCTGACTGTATATATATCTGTTATTTCAAAATTATTTACTAAGCTTGTTTACAGATGACGTTAGCAGCTAATAAATATTGTAAAACAATGTTTCCGAAATAACCACCCTTTACAGCAGCAACGTGGTTCTGTTGAAAGGGAAAACCAGCTGACATCAATGAAACAAATTTTAATTGGAATGGTCTGACATACAGTAGAAAATATTGCTTTGTTGCTCTTCAGCTATCAGAGCAATCTTATAGGGAAATTTTCTACTTTGTTTGCAATTTGACAAGATTAAATAAAATGAAATACGAAGTTTTCACACACTAATTTCTTTTAGTAGTTTCAGTAGTTTTCTTTAACGTTTTCTGCTGTTATTTTAAGGATATTTCAATTTTTAATTGATTGTCTAGTTGATTTTAAATTATACAATTTAGTGTTTAAAGAAAAGCATTGTATCGATATAATTCTAATGCGTGTGCTATTATTTAGGTAATTTATAGCATATGTTGATTCCAAAAAGCTTATTTGGATAAATAAAATTTTAGAAGAAAATAATATTTTCCTTCACGTCATTCTATAGGTATAAATAAAATATGGAGCCTAATTTTATTTTCATTTCATTTTCTTTTTAAATATAATAAATGCCTCAATTGGTATTTCAGTTCTTGACATATTTTATAAATATTTAGAAGCAAAAATAGTTCAAAAGTTTATTTGTTATACTCCATTGCAAAAAAAATGTAAAAAAAAAAATGTAAGATCAAGAGATTTAAAAAAAAAAATATGCATTACAATATATCCCCAAAATAAATAAATTAAACTGTAAACATTTACTAAAAAAAATGTTTTAAGCGTTAAAGAGAAGATTGTTGAAAACAAAATAAACAATCATAAAAGTAAAATTATAATGTCTGAACAGTGGTTACTTAATCTTAAAAGATTACTGAGAATAATTGCAAATATTTAAGCAAGTTAAGGAAATTAATAGGTGATTAGAATTTATATTTAATCGGATACTAAGTTCAACATATTAATAAGATGTTTATAAATTTTATTTGCAAGAAAAGTTTGTAAATACGTTGAAAAATATTTCTAATTTAGTGTAGCTATATTTTTGTTAAAATAAAAGATAAGTTTTAGCTTCACACAAATGCATTTATAGACATAAAAAAATAAAAAATAAATAATCACTCTAGAATTTTCAAATTATTTAAATAATAATGAATTTTAAACTATTGCATTTAATTCTTTAAATAATAAATGTTATTGCAATATATTAGCAAACGTAATATATCACATTAATGGAAAAAAAGTAAAATATAATATAATTTTTTATATTAAAATAATTTTATTAGTTTGATAGAAAAGTATGATTAAAATCAAATTATTGATTATAATATTCCAACTTCTGTAACTCGAAAAATAATAATTTTGAAAATTAATTCACTTTTTCAGTAGCAATGAGGATGTACACTTAGTGAGGCTACTAACATACCAAAAACGAATACATAGAATAAATACTACGCATGGTATGAAGCGAATAATACCAAGAAACGTAAGTGGTAAGATTAGTAAGATTGTTATTATAAAAACTTTATTTGCATCATATATAATAAAAATAGAAATGTCGTCATGTTTTGAACGTTTAAAAAGGAAAATGGTCATACCAAACTCTAGACATACCAAACGGGAATAAAGGGAACAAAACAGAAAGAAAAAGTTTCTAACGAAAAAATAGAAAATAAAATACCATAAATAAATAAATGAATAAATAAAATAAAATAAAATTAAATTAAAATCTTAAATTTACAATTTTACAATTCTACAATTTCATAATTTTCAATTTACGATTTAAATTTGAAATTTAAGATTAAATAAATGAATAAAAAATGCATAAAAATTCGTACATAACTTCAAAGTTGTATGTTATTAAACAATTGTTGATTTTGATTATTGATTAAAATATTAAAATAATTTTAAACAAAATTAAAAATAAAATATTTTCAAAAAACATAAATTTCATGTTTTTTTTTACCGGTATTGTATTTGATTTTTAATTCCAATATTTGCTTCAAAAAATATTGTATAAAAAAAATTGTGAACGCCGAAAGGAGATCACAGGTTAGCCATTGGCAAAATGGTTGTTGTCTAATTTTTCTCCCCGTTTGAACTGTAGGTTAAAATTTCCGATTCTCAAATAAGACAAGAAAAATAAAATTTTCGTTTGAATGATTAAATTATCTTCTATTCACAACTCAAAAAGTATTTATGGGATCTCTCTGGTCCTATATCTCAAAAATAAACTCACCAACTTAATGCATAACAAAATAAAAAGTGAAAAAAAAAGAATTCTAAAAAAATTATCAAACAGCAGATGTCGCCATAGCAACGCATGCAATGACGACGCATGCGCATTGTTTACTATTACTCTTGAACACAGTTGAAAGTGTGATGACGTCCAAATAAGGTGCGCACGCCATCAAACTCAAAACAACACTCATTTTGCCAATTGGTGATAAATAAAATAAATAAATAAAATGAATAAATAAAATAAGTCAATAAAATAAATAAATAAAATAAATAAGTAAAATAAATAAAAAAATAAATAAATAAATAAAATAAATAAATAAATAAAATAAATAAATAAAATAAATAAATAAAATAAATAAATAAAGTAAATAAATAAAATAAATAAATAAAATAATAAAAATGATGTAAAAGAATAAACTTTTATTTTTTCTGCATAAAATTTATTTATATATTCATCTATCAATATCTATTTTTTCATCTAGATTCCCCCATATATAAATAGAGCGTCTAACTTCATAATTGAAACCTCTTATTTTATATTATTGGTCCACCAATTAATAAAGTTACAACTTCACCTGAGAATAAACTCAGTTTTTGGAACACTTATTCCATATTATAATCTTACTTTTTGAAACATTTATTCCATAATATAAATTCACCTATTTTTTCTTCATTTCACTTCTCTTCCTTTCCATTTTGTCTTTGGAAACTGTATCTTTTTTAAGTTCTAATTTGTTCTTCTTTTTTAAAATTATTTACTCGTTGAGCATGAGTGTCGTGTTTGAGCGCTTGCGGTATGTTGTTTTTTTTTCACTTCAATTATAAAGCAAATGAAGTTTTTACTTCAAACATAATTTTCAATTTGTTATTCTTTGTGTTTTCTATACAAAATGTATTTTAGAATCTTTATGTCAAATTCATGCTTGGGAGGACTTATACAATATAATTGCAAGAGTACCTAAAGCTAGTTTATCTGAATAATGTGAGCAATTTAATCAAAATATTTCCTCCGTCTCAAATTCCAAGCAAGATTGAATGAAAACTTAATTACGGAATATCATATTTGAAAGTATTAGTATCCACAGGAAAAGTTTGAAATTAAATATGATAACAATTAAATGCCAATATTATATAAAATTATGAATCAATTATTGTAGAATTAAACTAAATTGTGGCCTATCATTAATATGGTATTATTATTTTAAATTTCATAAAAAATGTTTTGATTGAATAGGGTGTGCAAATAGTTTGCTCGAATTAAGTAGAGGGAATTATATCTATAAAGCTGAAATAATCCTTATTTGATTTACATTAGAATATCAATTATAATATTTATTTTATTGTGTGATATTTCATGATATTTGAGAGTAAAAATATAAAGTTTTTGCTAGAAAAATTTTGTTAAATTTAAGAACTCTGAAAAAGATAACTTTCCGTTTAAAGTTATAACCATAAACGAATGATACTTAAGGAAGATACTGACACACCATTAACACAACACCTTTCCCAAAGTTTCTTTTTTACCTAGCAGACCCCAGAGCCCTGTGGCAACACTAAATAGAAACGTTTTATTTACACTTAAGATTTGAAGTGTTGGCACTTTAGAGTTCATAATTAAGCTTCTCTGTCATTTTTTAGTAGGAAATTAATTAAAAAAATATTAAACTCGTGGTCTGCAACTTGAACTTTTCCAAGACTTTGAATATTTCATCAGGCAAAAATTGATATAAAAATAGCCGGAGGTAAGGGCATAGACCAGAAAAGACCAGAGCAGAAAAAAGCACTTCTGTAAAACCAAAAGCAATGTAATAAAATTTCCAAAATAAAATTTCTCTTTCTTCTCAAAACGTTTATATTAATAATAATATTCTTAAATGATATTTTAACTTATGTTAATCTATAATAGTTTTTTTAGTTTTTAAATAATAAACATGTCTAAGCCAGAAGCTGAACTATATCTTTGAGTGGAATAAATCAATCAACTGTCGTAACTTAGTGACTGTGAATGTCAAGTAACTGTATTATTCCTATGCAGGATATGTATTCCTATCCCAATAGAAATGTTTTCTCATTGGTTGCCATCTTTCTGATTGATCATTGATGTATTGCTAGTGAACAGGTAAGTAAAGTGACACCAGCTTAGATATATTTATAAGCTTTAATGATACTAAAACTGAATAGTCTTTAATCCTTCTCTGACACGAACGCACAGTGTCACAATGCTTCCGTGCGATGTTCCAAATTAAATAATTCTTGCAATTTAATGTTTTACGTAAAATTTTCTTCAGCAACAAATGTCAACAAACATAAAGAAATTGTACCCCACCAGATGCTTATACTCACGGCAAATTTAACCTTTAAGCATTACCAAAGATGCGCAACACCTCTTTAAAGAGAGACGGCATTAGCACTGATGAATTTAGTAGTCCGACATAGCGAACATAAACTGCTCAGTGAAGGCTAATAGGAAAGACGTCACTACGTTGTGGCTATTAAGCTGCGTAGTGGGAGAAATGAAAGTTGCCATTATGTTTGGACTACTGAAGGATAAAATTTCGTGTTTACGGTAACCCGTGCTGAGGCTTTTTTTTTCTAGTAGGTACTGAGCTACGTCTGCCTGTTTACATAATTTTGTTGATAATGTTACCAAGTAATGCTTTTTATCGTTAAATTTGGCGACTTCTTAAAAATTCACCGGTAATAAACTTATTTAGAATGTAAAATTTTTTACTAAATAATAGAGAAATATAAATCGACATTCATTACTTACATTTATTTCAATTTTCTGGAAACTCTATTTTTAATAGGTTTTCCTGATTAATCAAATTGAAAACCTAAGTTGTAGTTACTATCCGTAACATAAAAAAGTATTGAAAAGGAAATGGACAGAAATAGTTTGTGATTAAGAGCATCTTAAAATTTCTCAACATCTTATATATCGTCTTAAGCTTAACATAAATTTTTCTAATTACCAGCCCGTGCATGTTTCGCAGAACTTTTTTACCAAATATTTATATAAATTTTATCATTTTTAAAAATCTTATTCTTCACGCTAACACGTATATTATGGTTTAAATCAAAAACATGTATTCAATCACTCAAGTACAGTGCAAATATATATAATGCAAAGCATAGTAAAGATTAAAATTATTACTGCGAGATATTAGTGAAAAATCGTGCTTTTGAATTTATATATGTATAATTTAGAATAAGATTTATTAAAGAGGGGTAAATCTGGGTGGGGTGATAGTGCACATCGTATTGATTGAGAATTGTACAGCGACTCCTAACCGGAAACGTTAACTTACGCCAAAAGGGACGTCTCCCTTTTGAATTGGCTGTACGCACACTGTAAAAAATTCCTGATCAAATTACAGTTTAAAGTATCGGCACTTTGGTTGCACGGCCATTTTACCATTCAATCCCTATCTATCATAAGATATTACCGTAATTTTCCAACATCTCCTGGAAGAGAACAGGCCTTAGCACGGATCAATTCAGTTGTTTGACGTAACGAACATAAACTGCGCAGTGGGGGAATTAAGATAGTTGTAACTACGTTCTGGATATTAAGCTGCGCATTGGGGGAAAATACGTAACATGTTATTAATTTTGGACTACTAAAGCATCAAATTTCTTGTTTATGGTAACCGTGATGCGGTCTTCTCACTTCTAAAGGGTATAGAATTTTTGCAATAACATTTATTTAATTGGAGTGATTCAGGGATTTTACGGTAATTATTGCAGTAAAAATTAGGGCATATCAAATTTTTGTTCCGGTCAAAATGAATTTCATGGTAAAATGTAGCTGCACGCTGAGTGACGGTACTTTTCACGTAATTTAATCCGGAAATTCTTACAGTGTACGAATTTGAAGCTTTAAGTTTTCTAAAATATCTTAATCTTACTTTTTTAATTTATTATTGTCAAAATTGTTTATTTAAATGGGCACAGAAATAGCGATTTTGTTGCAATTTAATGACTTGCGGAGCTCCACAAGTTTCTAATAAAATTTTTTAAAATTAATCAGATTCATTTTCTTCACATACTACGATTTCCTTACTCAGATTTGAAAATGCACGAACGTTTAGTAAACATCAGAGTTTCTATGGATGATTTTGAATCAATTTTAAATGATGTTTCAAAGCACAGATTCAGCTCTTACATTATGCTTCAAACGATCTTTAATAATTTGGAACCCACCAAGCATTGTTCAGGTTCCCGTAGTTTTAACAGTAGCCTTTATTTAATTAGAGAGATTCAGTGATTCTACGGTTTTATTATTTTTGTAAAAATTACGGTACATCAAATTTTGTTAAGTAACATGATCTGGAACAAATTCATTTTATAGTAAAAAGTGCCGGTACTTTTTACAGTAATTTGATCCGGAGTTTGGTACAGGGTACGAATTTGAAACCATGAATTAATTTATCTAAAATATCTTAATTTTATTTTTTCAGTAATTATTGCCAAAAACTGAATTCAAATGGCCCAAATAATAGCTATTTTTGTGTTGTAATTTAATGACTCGACTAGTTTATAATAAACATTTTTAATATTAATCGTATTTATTTCCATTATTAACTACGATTTCCTTACTCAGATTTGAAAATGCACGAACGTTTAGTAAACATCAGAGTTTCTATGGATGATTTTGAATCAATTTTAAATGATGTTTCAAAGCACAGATTCAGCTCTTACATCATGTTTCAAACGATATTTAATAATTTGGAACCCACCAAGCATTGTTCAGGTTCCCGTAATTTTTACAGTAGCCTTTATTTAATTAGAGAGATTCAGTGATTTTACGGTTTTATTATTTTTGTAAAAATTACGGTACATCAAATTTTGTTAAGTAACATGATCTGGAACAAATGAATTTTATAGTGAAAAGTGCTGGTACTTTTTACAGTAATTTGATCCGGAGTTTGTTACAGGGTACGAATTTGAAACCTTAAATTAATTTATCTAAAATATCTTAATTTTATTTTTTCAGTAATTATTGCCAAAACCTGAATTCAAATGGCCCAAATAATAGCTATTTTTGTGTTGTAATTTAATGATTCGACAAGTTTATGATAAATTTTTTTTAATATTAATCGTACTTATTTCCATTATTAACTACGATTTCCCTACTCAGATTTGAAAATGAATGAACATTTAGTAAACATCAGAGTTTCCATGGAAGATTTTGTATAAGTTTTAAATTATCTTTATAGCACAGATTCAGCTCTTTCATTATACTTCAAATGTTAATTAGGGGACTTGAAACTACAAAACAATGTTCAGATGAATGAAGATGATCTTTTCTCTAATTTTCAGTTTTAGCTTGAACATCTAGTGACGTATAAATATTAGGTTAGCAAGCATAATATTGTAAAAATTTCAGTTTCGTCTATGTTTAATTAACTTAAGCTTGTATCTAATTAATTTTGAAAATCTCTAGCACACTTCAGTAAGAAGCAACCAGCGGAAAAATCAAACAATGAACGCACTGTTGGTATCTCTTAATTCTGTATTTTGTATGCTATGTTCCATAATAAAGACTGAGTAACAATATTTGGATTGCTTATAATTAAGAGGAAAAAGTTAAAGAGTTTAAATAACTTCGCTTCATCATTAATTTTCATGAAAAAAGTATTTTTAGCATCTAAATTGTACTACTTAATGATACAAATATAACCCATGATGGCAAAAATGTTTTGTCTTATATTTTATAAAGCATTTATTCATTTTTAAACGAATAATAGGTTTTGATTAATATTACAGCCTACACTGAATAAAAAAATGGTCAAAACTACCAAAATAAGTTGAAATTTACCATGATTATGGCTCTATGGGAACATCAAAAAGCAGTGTATTTTTTGCCGAAGCGCATTGATAATAACTTTTGGTACAATAAACTATAAAATATAGTTATATTTATGCTGTTTTGAAGTAAACGTGGAAATTTTATCATGATGCCTTAGAACATGGCATTAAAATATTTATTGATTTAAATTTACTTTTCAGTTTTTCATTTGTTACTAAATGTTGCAGAAGAATGACTATAATCTTGTAAACCAGAATTACCATTAAACCGTTAATATACGAACGCAAAATTACCAAATGAATAGTTTAATTTCCATATATTTCGGTTTTATTACCAGAATTTTTTTTGTTTTGTTATATAAGTAAAGTAATTTTACCAGAATTTTTTTCTCCGTGTAAGGTTTGGGTTGTGTAGGATTCCTGATTGTCTTATCTAATGACGTGTTGAAGCGGAAATATTCGGGTGTTTTGTCCATTTTAATTTTCGGCGTTTATGTAGATTTTCCGTTGACAAGTATGTCTTTCCGCTCTAAATGCGTGGATTATCAAAAAAATGTATTGTAAAAAAATTATTTTTCATTTATTAACGATTGAATTGATTTTCATTTATTTATTTACGATATATACAGTCAAACCTCGATATCTCGAACTTGAAGGGAGAGGAGAAAAAATTCGAGATATCGAAAATTCGAATTATCGAAAATCGCATGTTATCGATGTTCGAATAAAGAAAAATGCTCTTTACCTACCTTATTTACTATTCCATATTTATTCTAAAAACACTTTTTGCACTTAAAAAGATTCAATTGTTTGCCTTAGAGATGTGTAAGAAAGTTTGTCTATAACACTTTCTAAGTGGACTATAGCTTTAAATGTCTCCTCTGACATATTCGGCTGTCTCTCAATAAATCTCTTTACAGTGTCTACTGCAGAAAGTGCTTGTTTAAGAATTGGTTATGATTATGAGAGTTGATTATGAGAATTAATTTTCTATTCTTAAAAATTTTTATTTTCAGAAAAAGTCTACACCATTTATGGAAAAAAAAATTCAAGTTATCGAGGGATTAGAAAAAAAAATTCGAGAAATCAAGGTTTTTTTTAGCATTGAGTGCATAGGAAATTTGAAGGGAATTTTTTTTTCTTCGAGATATCGAAAAATTCGTGAAATCGAGGTTCGAGTTAGCGAGGTTCGACTGTATTTTGTTAATTTGAGA